>NC_088927.1:51725000-51932500 GCF_038396675.1 Hydra vulgaris | reverse complement strand
TTTTATCCAATTGAGAAGATTGCCTTCGATTCCGTACATTATTAATTTGTAAATTATTCGTTGATGTGGGACTTTGTCAAAAGCTTCAGCAAAATCCAGAAATACGACTTTAGCTGGTAGCTTTCTGGCTATATTTCCAGTCAAGAAGTCCATTGTTTCAAGGAGATTTGTAATGCATGCTTTTTTCTCTAAAAATCCGTGTTGGCTATCTGATAAAAGATTGTTTGATTTTAAATGCTGCATGATTGCCTTCTTAACTAATTTCTCCATTATTTTACACGGAATCGAGATGAGGGATATTGGTCTATAGTTTGATGGGTCGATTCTGGAGCCCTACTTAATTAAAGGTGTTACATTTGCTTTGGACCATGAGCTTGGAATTTTACAATTGTCAAATGACTTTTGAAAGATGAGAGTAAGTTGAGAAGACATTGAGGTAGAACAAAAGCGTAAAACGTGAGGACTGACATTATCTACACCAAGTGATTTAGATGTATCTAGTGCTGAGAGTTCCATTAGAGGGGCCAGAGTATCAAAAGATATGCTATTGAGGATTGTGTTAGTTCTACGATCAAAACGGGGAAGATTGTCATTGGATGGCTCTTTGCTGAAAACTGATTGAAATTGACTGTTAAGTGAGTTGGCTATTGTAATTTCGTCAGGGCTAATGATCTCACTGGAACTGGTGATTCGCATAGATGAGATCTGATTTATTACATAGCGTTTACTATTTATGTATGAAAACAGTCTTTTAGGAATACGCTTATCATTGGCAAGGGCAGTTTCGAAAGATTTCAGAGAAGAATGACTTAATTTTTTAACAAACTTTCTAGTTTCCCTATATTCCCCAACCAGTGATGTGATTTTCCATTTTTAACTGACGTTACGAGCCCATAGCGATTTTTTAAGACGAATAAAAGATAATAGTTCTTTTGTCATCCATGGTTGTTTTTTGGGGGATGGTTTGTTTGGCATATGAGGGATAAATTGAAGACAACACTCATTGTATTTGTTGAGCCAAAGTTGGTAACATTGTTCTAAATTTAAGTCTTTAAAAATAGACGACCAGTCAACATTATTGAATTCTATGTTGATTTTTTCGTAGTTACCATGCTTGTATGTAAATTTAGAGCTGTTGAAACGTGATAATTTTATGCTGGAAGCCAGTTGGTAATGCCAGGTGATAGTGCAATGATGTTGATCAGACAAACCGAGTGGAGGACCGATTTTGATTTTGCTAGCACGATATGAAGAATCGCATATGATGAGATCAAGAGTCTTTGTCATAGGGCAATTAGCAGGTTTTAAAGTAGGGACAGTGACAATTTGGTGAAGATGACAATCTTGAAAAAGAGAGACAAATGAAGAACTGAGACCAATTTTACTAGAGGAAAAGACTGAGTTGAAAGTCCAAGTAATCTCTGGGAAATTGAAGTCACCAGCAATGATGATACCGTTGTATTTTTTAGTCGATATTAAAGTTTTGGCATGGAAAATAGCACTTGAAATCTTTGGTCTATAAATGCAGCCTAGGAGCAGAGTTTCATTCAAAAGCTTTAGTTCAACCCATAACTGTTCTGAATAGTAGGGAATAAAATCTTTGTGTAGTAGGGATTCCTCTATTTTGTTTGAGATTATTTTACTATTTATGTATTTAGCTACACCTCCTCCGATATGGTTGCGACGGTCTGAACAATAGAGGTTGTAGTTCTGAAGAGAGGGAGTTGATTGGTCATTGAACCATGTCTCGGTGATAAAAATAATGCCAAAAGAATTGTTTTCTGCAAGTAAGGACAGTTCGATGAGTTTTATTGGATTGAGGGAGGTTGCATTGGTGTAGAAGCACGAAAGATGAGATAATTTGATGGAAGAGCTGGCCTTGTTAAAGAATGTTGAACTAGTGAGATGTTGAGAGCGACTGAATGGCTTCAGCAGCTGATTTCCATTTGACGAATGGATTCTTCTCTCTTCCAGTGATGTTGACTGTTTTGGATGTGTCAATGCATTTGATTTTTTCGCTGCGGATAACAAATCGAAAGGGTTTGTCAAGTAAATCTTTTGCCAATAGTTCTGCATTTTCTGTAGCACGCTTTTTGTTCAAGTTGTTGAATGTTTCTTGTTCGAGAGGTGTACGGTCTGGGCGAATGTAGACAGATTTTAATTCATCTATTGAGGCAATTCGCTTTGCATTAGATAAGAGATCATTGCGGTGCTCATTCGAGTCAAACTCAATGATGATCAATTCATTTGGTTCAGGTGCTACTGTAGTTAAACTGGTGGTGTTGTTGATCTTTTTTGTGAAATGCCCAACAACTTTAAAAGCAACATTATAGTTAAGTTTTTTAAGCATACTTTGAACTGAAATTAGCCTCTGATTATTGTCAAAGGATTTTGGAAGACCGACAACTATAGCTCTTTTTGATTTTGTTTCTACAATTTTAGCATTTTCGTTGACTGCTGTGATAATTGCTTTATTGGCTTCTGAACCGTGCTTGACTGCGCTTGCCCAGTTAAGAGTTGTGGTCAAGCTCGGAGATGCTGACTTTTGAAAAAGATTTGCTTTTAGAGTAAGATTTGCTTTTATGATGCTGGCTGTTGAAAAAGATTTGCTTTTAGAGTAACATTTTCAGTTTCAAGAACAGATACGCGGGTGAGAAGCATGCTGACTGTGGCTATTAGTTTTGATATCGTAGCATCAAGCTTTTGAGAAGCAGCTTTTGAGAAGCAAGCTTTTGAGATTCGTTACCTTGACCAAGGGCTGGCCAGTTGGCTGCTAGAGCTGCAAATTGGTCAGTTGAATAAGGTGTAGTCATTATCATCAATGATTTACAAATTGTTCAATCTGATATTTTATATTTGGTAAGAGGGCTACCACTCTGAATAACAGTGGATTACCTCGTGATCGAGAACTTATTACACAAGGACTAAAAAGTTTCAGTATGTGTTTTTTTCCGTAGTGTATATATATATATATATATATATATATATATATATATATATATATATATATATATATATATATATATATATATATATATATATGTATATACATTTATATATATATATATATATATATATATATATATATATATATATATATATATATATATATATATATGTATATACATTTATATATATATATATATATATATATATATATATATATATATATATATATTTCTATATATATACATATATATATATATATATATATATATATATATATATATATATATATACATATATATATATATACATATATATATATATATATATATATATATATATTTATATATATATTTATATATATATAGATATATATATATATATATATATATATATATATATATATATATATATATATATATATATATATATATACATCTATCTATATATATATATTGATATATATATATATATATATATATATATATATATACATATATATATATATTTAGATAGATAGATAGATAGAAAGATAGATAGATAGATACATGTATTAAATAAATTTATGAGCCCTGTGTGTATATATAAACACACAGACTCCTATGCTTGTTCCCAAAACATGCCGGAGGGGGCAACCAATGTCATTGTCCTCATATATGAGGGGGCAACGAACTTCTGCCAAAAAGTATAAGCAGTAGTTGGCTGTGACCACTAGAATTTCAGTTACCAATACTTAAAATACTGCTATTTATTTATACTGAAATATTAAAATGAGTAAGGGTAAATAAAAATTCTAACGTATATTTTAAATTTTATTACAAAAATATCTTATTTGACAATCTAATTTAGTTATCAAGTTTATCTTTTTATTTTTTTCTGTATCACACCAAGGCCATCATTAAATTTACTTTTTGAAATTGTACTGGATTTTAGTTTTGGTGCTCTAAATACAGATCAAACTTTGTGTACTGTGAGCTATCTATTCTGGTTTTTAGTTTTATTGGAGTATCTAAGAATACTCTGTCCCGTCATACCTATATACTGTTCTGAATGGTCATTTACAAAAATCAAATTTTCAGCATATTTTTAAAACATTTGAATCACGACTGAGTATGCCAACAATTTTTTGGAAGTGAGAGACAGTATTTAACTCGTTGCTTACCAAGCCCAATCATGTCAAAAATCAGGTAAGAAAAATTGTTAACTAAGACAGACAAAGATGGTGGTTTTTTACAAAAAAAATTCTTTGTCTGTCTTAGCTGTTTGTATCCATTTTATAAGTTTCCTTGATATCAACTTTTACTTTGTTCTCAGGCTAATAGTAGTCAGCTAGATATATCAAATGACAGAATTGCTGATGCAAATTTTGCCTTTTCTTCTAACTCATCATCTAACAAAGCTAGAGGTATCATAGTTGAATCCAAATCACAACAATGCTTATACTGAGACTCTAATACAGCATCAAAACCTTTTGGGTTTGTACATACATTCTTGTACAAATGCATTTGATTTAAGATCAAAAAACAGAGCTTTAACGACATCCTCAGATTGTAGATACAATTTTGCATAAAAGCAAACAATAAAATCTGATGAAAACTTAATTTCAGTTATCAGCTTATCATTTTCTTTAACAAACACAAGTTGATTGGATAGCAGTTAATAACAAATTGCTTTCTCTAAAAATCTTGCATGATGAATAGCACCAGTTTTTCTTACTTTATATATTAAAGGGGATAAATAAGTGACAACCAATTCTGCCAGCTCACTTCTATAATCTCTTATAATACCTGGTTTACCAACATAAGCTCTGCAAAATGTCAATGACTTATTTGCTGGCTTTTTCTAAAAGAGATCTTTTAACCTTATTCCAATCAAATCATAACAGTTGAACTGGATTATAATTAAAATTTGGTTCTTCAAAAATATCTTTTAAATTTCTGAAAAGAAGATTATCAGGTCCATTAATTTTGTCTTAGGTCACTAATTTCCAAAAATCTAGCATTCTTAATTCAGTCACATGATGTCTACAGGCTTATTGGAGAAGATACATATCTAGTTCTATAGATATTCTGGAAACTGATCTTTTATTTGTCCCAATAATGGATGACGTTGTATCAAAGCACATTCCTCTAGTTTTTGTCATAAGTTGATACTCCTTAATTAAATTCGTAACATCTAAGAACTGAACTTCACCAATGGATGATGCTAGCGGAGGTACTCCCAGTAGTTAAGTTTCTCCATTAAAAACAAAAACAACCATTCTATCCCTCTCTAATAATTTTCCTTTGTTTGTCTAACAAGGTCTTGCCATCAAAATGCATTTCACATGGAACTGGAAATGCATCAATGGCAACCTTAATATCCTCTTTTGTAATGATGGACATTTTTCATTTTCTTTTATCATTTATAAGCAGTAGGCTAGATCTTTTTGTCACTTAGAGATGCTTTTACTTTTTCTAGATAATTTTTGAGCAAAAAATCATAGTTACTGATCAAGTAACTATGCATCTTTGCTATTGAAAGCCAACCTTCTTGAGCTTGGAACAAAATTACGTCTAGAAAACTTTTTAATAGATTTTTCCAGGTTTGTGATTTTTTTTGAACTTGGTGATTAATAGAGTTAACAAAGGTATTGTTAGATAGTTTCAATAAAGATAGATTTCGACTTAACCATGTCAAGTAACAACTTTTATAATTAGCAGATTGTTCATGTTCGGGAATTTTTTGATACAATTCATAATATCCTATGCAATAGTCCATTCTTGTTCTTTTGCCAATGTTGAGCATTGATTGTCCGGTAGATCACAAAAATTTCGGCAAGACAAACAAAATAAGGATTGCATAACTTTGCTCCACACCAGCCAATCTCCATTAACTCATTATTGCTTAATTTGTAATTTAAAACGTAACTCCGAAGTTTTAAAGCAGTTTTGTCCTCAGAAAGTTCAGATTCAGAAGGGGATTTTCCGGGACCTTTCAAAAAACCTTCTTCCAAAAGCTTTGAATCACTCATTCTAAAATAACCGATGTCAAAATACATCAAAAAAATCTTCGGTATCCTTGTAGTGAAATTTGTAATTTCATAATTACGGTTGTTTCCAGTCTCTTCGATCTCTGGCAAATCTTAGAAATTTGATTTTTCTTCGGTTGGTTTATCTCGTTTATTCTTCGCTAGATCTACAACATCATCTGACGTTTGACTGGTAATATCATCCAATCGTCTTGTTTTAGATGGATTTTCCACAGAAGAATCAAGTTGATGTTGAACAGTTGCGAAAACAAGACTATCCAAAGTTCTTTTTACTATTTCTAGTTCTTGTTGCTTAAATTTTGCTTGTTTTCTTTCTGAGCTTTGATTTTATGCTGATAATTTATCACCTAAATTTTAAATTAGTTGAATATTTCGTAAATTTAATGGCATCAAATAAATTTAATGGCATCAAATTAAGGTCAAAACTTACTGAATAAAATCAAAAAAAACGTAAAACAATTAATTTTTTGAATGAAATGATTTCTCAAAATTTTTTAGATTTTTAGCGCCGAAACAAAATAGTTTTTGAAAGGCCCAAAACAAAATAGTTTTTAAAGGGCCCAAAAAAAAAGTAATTTTAAGTTGCCGAAAAAAAAAACTGTCACTAAAGGGCCAAAAATAAATAAAAGTTATGAGATATGTTGATTTATTGATAAAAATTTTTTTTCTTTCTTAAGTTATCCACTAAATCCGAGCCACCCGAACACCCGGACCAGGTGAATTTGTACAGTGTGTCAATCCCTGTCTACGACCCTGTAAATATATAGCAATAAAAAGAACTAAAAACTTCAAACCGTACTTATTTTCATGATTTTTAATAGCACCAAAAAAAGATTTTCGACGGTTAACAAAAAAATCATATATTTTTAAACTAAAATATAGGTCTAAAATATAGGTATATATATATATATATATATATTTATATATATATATATATATATATATATATATATATATATATATATATATATATATATATATATATAGAGTAAAAAAAATTTTTTTTTTAAATGACCCTCCCTCGAGATGCCTAAAAAAGACCATTTTCGTTCATTTTCCCCCTAAATATTTGGCTTGGTGAAGGGGGTTCAAAAGTAATCTGATAGAGCTCAAACTTTATCTGGCTCATATTTTATATATTTGCTCCAAATATAGGGGGTATGGATTTTTAGATTTTAAAGTTTACTATTTTGGACTACCGCTAATATATATATACGACGAGGCATTGAATAAATTAGTGAACGACAGTTATCTTCGGTGATATCCGATGTCCAGGCTTGTTTGACTTTTTCCAGGAGATCAGCCTGAGAGGTTGAATTGTTCTCTGCCACTTTTCTCTTCATAGTGTACCACAGGCAAGTTACCTGGTCATGGTCCCAAGATTTTAAAACCTGATGATGTTAGCCACTGTTTCACTACTTTAGTACCATGGCATGGTGCCCCATCATGTTGAAAGACTGTGCTTCCATGTATTTCCATAAAATTAGGCAAATTTTTTTTTAAAATACCTAAGTAAACATTGGCATTAATGGTAGTTCCGTCTGGCATATCCCAGAGACCTGCACGGCCAAACACTGATATTGCTCCCCAGATCATCAGCTTCTTTGGTTGTTTGACAGTGGGCAAAACATATTTGCTATTGTACCTCATTAGTGCTGGACGCCAAACTTTTGGTGCATAGGAAGTAAATTGTGTGAACTTTGACTCATCACTAAACATAACTCGTTCCCAATCATACTCGGACCAGCCCTTGTATTTCTCACAAAATTGCAATCGATATTTAATGTTTTTCAATGAGAGCTTTGGCTTTCTTGCTGGTCTGCAGCTTTTCAAACCGTTTTCAGATTATCTTCTTCAAATAGATTTGTAGCTCATGTTTCTGCAGATTTCCGGTAGTCTACTTCTTATAAACCCAGACGTTGCACGAGGCGTGCATACAGCAATCCTATAAATTGCACAACCATCTTGCACTGTAGTTCTCCTTGGTCGGCCAGAGCGAGGGCGTGATGAATACGTTTTAGTGTCACGGATCCGTTTAAATGTTTTACAAGCTGTACCAGGTGATATATTTAAGATCTCCCCAATTGCTCTAAATGACTTGCCTTCGGATCGCAATATTTCCACCTGGGCTCATTGAGTAACTTTCAGCTCTTGTTTCTTACCCATCCTGTAATAAAAAAAAGAATAAATTGATATGATATAAAAAGAGAAATGACTAGTATTTATGTTTTCCTAAGTTAGTTCAGTATTTACAGACAGTATAGTTTCTTAAGAATTTTAATATTACATGTACTCTACTGTATACCTGAATTACACACCTGTATACAGGGAAGCAATTACAGTTACAATTACAGTAATTTAATTCATTATTACTAGAGTCATTAACTTATTTTACACATAGCAACAGCTAGCAACAGCTTATTATCACTCACTTTTCTACAAAGCTAAATAAATAAAATATAACAACAAACTTATTTAAAGCGACACAAAATTAATCTTACTTTTATGAAAAAAAGGGTAATAAAATCCAAATTTGCCTTAATTACTTTGTTTATACGATCAACTTTAGCACGTATTATCAAATAGCCAATTACTTAAATATTATGCAAGCATCAATATAATGATGTATATATGATGTATGATATAGTAAAAAAATAACAAAAAATAAAAATGACCCCTCCCTCACGATGCCCAAAAATAACCATTTTTTGTTCATTTTTTTCCTAAATATTTGGCTTGATGAGGGGTGTTCAAAAGTGATCTGATAGAGCTTAAGTTTTTTGAGGCTTATTTTTTATATATTAGCCCCAAATATTGGGGGTGTGGTATTTAAGATTTAAAAACTTACTTTCTTGGACTACCGCTAATATATATATGTGTGTACATATATATATATACATATATATATATATATATATATATATATATATATATATATATATATATATATATATATATATATATATATATAATTTTAAAGTTTTTTAAATATATATATAAATATTTACAATTATATATATTTATATATACATTTATATGTATATATATATATTGGTCTGAGCAGCGCAAAAAAATATAATATACTTACCCATAACCCCTTGTAAATATTTAAAATCCATTCTCTATTGTTTGTTTTGTTTCAGATCTGGTCAAGTTAAACTTTGTTTTTAAATTTTTTGCCATTAACCTGTGAATTTAAAATGAATTGAATCAAATAAATAAACACGGTGAAAATACAATCAAATCACATATAAATTAAATTAATAAAATTCTGAAAACACAAATTTAAAAAACATAATGAAATCTCGGCAAAAAAACGTAGTATAAAAAATTCTAATTAATATCTGAAAAACCAGACATGAATACAACTAAGAGGTTAGAGTTAGTAGACAAACCAATCTAGATTAGTCTATATAAATGTGATTTAATTCTCAATGGATACATTGAAATATAATAAAAAGAGGAAAAAAAGTTTGGGAAAAAGTGGTTTACAAACAGTTTTTTTCCTTAACTACTATACTTCTTTTTAATAATTTTTTTTTTTTATAAGAAAATTAGCTTTAAACTATACCTATATAATATATCTATATGTAAAGCATACTTTAAGCAATTTTTAATATTTTTTTCTTTTTTTATAAATACTAACTTTTTTATAAACACTAACTATTTATGAAATAAGAAACTTATTTAACAATTTGTCATCTATGCAACTTTATATTTTAGATTATTATGTTTTAGAAAAAAATTATTGGCAGAAAAATGTCATGAATTGTAAAATATTGACATATCCTAGACAATTATGTATGATGACAGAGTAATAGAAGTTATTCAAAAAAGTCATAACTTATACTCTTTGTTACTTTCATAATGTTTATAAAATGACATATGCATGTTATAATCAGAAAATGTTTTATTTATTGATTTTAATTTAAACTCCATTACAGTTGAACAGCTTGACATTACCGATAAATCAATAAAAAAATCTTTTTCTTCTTTAGAGATCTTCATTGACTGGTTCCTCTCTCTGGCAGAGCATTATATGCACATGATAAAACAAAGTGAATATGTTTAAAAATGACTTTATTGTATGCCTTAGCTCTTATATTATCAAAGCCTCCATTACCTATCCTACTTTTTTCTTTTTTAACTCAAGCTTTAAATTTGTGTTCTGAACTATTGTGCATGGCATCTTTATTTTATATAAATAATGCAGCCAAATATTAAAAAAAAACGGTAAAATAAAAACATCAACCTACTTTGGATGTATGTTTATACCTGCAATCCAGTTTATATATGCTCTTACTTTACCTGATGTTATTATACCAATCCCTGACAAAAAGAATGCAATAAATACTTTACATAAGATTATAAATAATTTACATATAATAATTACTTATACAATAAATACTTTACATAAGATTTGATAAAGATGAAATGGTCTTTAATACTACTCTTATAAATATAGTTATTTTATGATCATTTATATATAATAGGTTAAAATACCTGTAGTTTTATCACATTTATGTTACAACTTATACCAACCAACTGTAGTGTTATATTTTAATTTTTTACTGCAAATTTCACATTTCAATTCGGACAATGGGCAAACCATTTTTATTCAACTTGATTGATTTTCATTCGCACAAACAATATTCGCACAAATAGCTATACAAACCAAAATCTACTGATCCAAACTATAGTTTTGTAACTATAACAAGACTTTGATTTTAAATTTTACATATTTATAAAAACATCTTTAAATGACTTAAATATTCTTCTCTAATCCACCATTTTTATATAAAATATGCAATGTAAAGTATTGTACACAATGTAAAAAGACTTAAAAAACTTGTGTATAATGCAAGTTCACATAAATTTTTGTAAAATTATACATATTTTCATAGATCAAAATCTTTTAATGTTTTTACTTTTATTACATTATTACTTTTATTAAAAGTTTTTAAAGCACTTGCCCACGCATAAATTAGTGTGAAATATTAAATTTTATATTAATACCGAATTATTAGTACATTTGCATCGGCAAACTTTAATATTTAAATTTCAACGTTATTTCCACGTTATTTTTACGTAATAGACCTCTTCACAGTTCCGATAATTTATGAGCACTCATATTTAATAGCACCTCATGGTTCCTAATGGGCAGAATCGCATGAAAGAAAGTAAATACACAGATACACTGTCAAAAAAGTTTTCATCCACCTGTCCTGTTCATTTTTCAGACACGATAACTTTTTATTGAACAAAGATATAAGTAAAATTTCAACTTAATGATATCAGTTAACTATTCAAAAAATATAGTAAAAAAAGATACTACAAAATAAAGAATAGAAAATTAAATATCGCATTTTAAACTACACATTGCCTGTTTTTTGCGCCAAAAAAATTAGATTTAGTAAGATTTTTGTATTATTTTTTCTTTATATGAACCTTTTATATTTTTAATATTTGATAGAATAATTATTTAAAATGAGAGTTGCAGAGGAAATTCGATCACTAATTGTTAGACTATGGAAGGAGGGAAAATCACAGCGAAATATAGGAGAAATAGTAAAGAAATTTGCTGATAAGCCATGTACAGTTTTTTACCAAAAAAATTGCTGATAAGCCATGTACAGGACGTCCAAATAAGATTCAAGCATTGCATCGATGACGCTACTGCAGTTTCTTCCCCCCCCCTCCCCTCCTTTTTTTTCTTTATTGCTGAATATGATAGAAAATTTCATGATTAAGACTCGAATAAAAATATAGGTCTGAAAACCAACAAAAAGTGCTTTAAATTGCTGTTGAAGTTTAAAAAATTACTCTAAAAAACGCTAATATTCGCCATTTTTTCATACTCGGTTATAAAAAAAATTCTTTTCAAAGATAAATTTCAAAAAAGCCTGGTTTCTATCAAAAAAGTAAAGCAAAACTGTTGAAAAATGCTGAGCGCATCATGTTCTGATTTATCTCTGGCCCAAACCCTAACCCTGTCTCAAATCATGTACTTTTAATCGCGCCATTTCCTTTTTGTCAGTCGATGTATGTACATTCAATTGCGCCAATCCCTATTTTTGCAGTCGATGCATGTACATTTAAAAAGCAAAATCTTAAATTAATTTTTAAAAAAATAATTAAAAAATTATAAAATATACTAATAAAAACATTTAACTTAATTTAAATATGATTTAATTTTGACGACAATAAAAACCGGGTTGCGTAATTAAAAAAAGATTCTCTAAGCGATTGATTTCAAAATGTAAACTTTGATGTAAAACGATTTAAAAAAATGACGATTATTAGCGTTTCTTAGTGTAATTTTTTAAACTTCAACAGCGAATTAGCGCACTTTTTATTAATTTTCAGACCTATGCTTTTATGCGATTCTTAATCAGCATAAAGTTCTCTATCATAATCAGCAATAAAAAAAGGGGGAAGGGAGAAACTGCTGTAGCGCGGCATCGACGAGCTATTCTGAGAAGAGTCATTCAAAATCCTAAATTAAGTGCTCCAAAACTTGCTAAAATGCTGCAAAATGATTACAATTTAAAAGTGGATCCTGAAACTATTAAAATAACCTTAAGAAGAGCTGGATACAATGGTAGAGTATCATTGAAAAAGCCCTACATCAGCAAAGTAAACAAAGCCAAATGACTGCACTTTGCAAAGCTTTATATTAATGAACCACAAACATTATGGGAAACTGTCCTTTTCACTGATGAGTCAAAATTTAATGTGTTTTCATCAGATGGAAGAGTTAAAGTTTGGAGAAAACCAAATGAAGCATTTAAAAAAACTTGAGTCCAACGGTGAAGCATGGCGGAGGAAGTGTTTTAGTGTGGGAGTGTATGAGTGCTTCAGGTGTAGGAAACTTGGTTTTCATTGATAGAAATATGGATCAAAATGTGTATTTAAACATTCTAAAAAATAATCTGGAAGAAAGTGCCCACAAATTGGGACTTACTAAGTCATTTATTTTTCAGCTAGATAACGATCCAAAACATACAGCCAAATGTGTCAAGGAACGGCTTATATTTAAAATAGCTAAGCAACTTCATACAACCCACAATCTCCATATTTAAATTCTATCGAACATCTGTGGGATGAATTGGATAGAAGAATTAGGAACCATGATGTGAGGAATCGGCAACAACTACAATCAATAATTATAAAAGAGTGGGGCTCAATCACTCCAGAATTTACCCAAAAATTAGTTTATACCATGAAAAACAGACTGCATTAGGTAATAAAAGCTTGAGGTGGAAACAAAAGATATTAAAACACTAGCAAATTGAGTTTGCATAACAATTTTATTTGATTTTTGTAAAGTGGATGAAAACTTTTTTGGCGCAAAAAACAGGCATTGTGTAGTTTAAAATGAGATATTCAATTTTCTATTCTTTATTTTGTAAAATCTTTTTTTGCTATATTTCTTGAATAGTTAACTGATATCATTTAGTTGAAATTTTGCTTATATCTTTGTTCAATAAAAAGTTATCGCGTCTGAAACATAAGATTTATTTATTTTTTTTAATGATAAAGTCATCGATTTTGCTTTATTTAAGTTTTTTTTTTTTTTTTTTTTTTATTTACACTTTTGCCGATAAAAAAAAATTTACAGTCGTAACTTATAAAAAAATAATTACATGACCGGGGCTAGAAGAAGACAAATTTAGTCTTATCATTAAGCCCCAAAAAATGCGTCATTACTAGACAAAATATAGTTTGACAATAAAATATAGTTTCAATGTATATATCTCTGATATATATTATAAAAGAAAATTTAAATATATATGATATCGTTTAAAATTTATAGTTTTTCAAAAAATAAGATATAACAGTTGCTTTGTAAAATAAAAGAAACAAAATTTATTAAAATATTAAATGACAAAAATAACATTTAAGAATTGGTTTGAAAAATAAGAAGATATGATTTTATTTAAAAACATTTTATTGGAAGAGTATTTTATAGTTTAACTTATTTAATTATATTTATAATACTTTTCATTGCCAATTAAGTAAAAGCAAATAAACAGTATAAAATAAAAGTAAAAGATTAATAAATAACGCAAAATAAAAAATAAATTTCTCAAAAAGAAGATTATCATTTAAAATGATAAAAATATATGTACAATTATTGATTAATTATGTATTAATAATCTAAAGTAATTAATTAATTAACTATTAATTATTGATTTCTAATATAAAGAAGTTTTATTAGAAAAAATTTAATTCATTTTCAGTTAACAAAAGTAATTGCTTAAGTTTTGTTTTGAATTGGTTTAGAGAATAATTAGTTTTCAGTGCATTATTTAATATTATGTTCCACAACTTTGGTCCTCGGTTTACAATAGAGAATTTAGTAGCGGAATAATAAGTTTTGGATTGAATGTAGTTGTATTTTGAAAATCTGGTAGGGTATATGTGATTTATTTTTTCAAAAATTGAATAAAATAAGATTGGTAATATATTTTTATCAAGTTTGAACATGAAAATAAGAACTTGATAGAGGTTTAGTTTATATACATTTAGGATATTGAGTTCATTAAATAGTGTTTGTGTGTGTGAGAAGCGATCTACGTTTGAAATTATCCTTATAGCCTGTTTTTGTTTGCTAAGCAATTTTTTTATTTTCGTCGCGTTAGTGCTACACCAAGCAATGTTCGCATAACTTAAGTAGCAATGAATAAAAGAAAAGTAAATGTTTTTTAAACATGATCGATGTAATAACTGCTTTGCTTTGTACATTATACCTAAATTTTTTGATATTTTATCTTCAACTACACCTATATGTTCCCTCCAGGTTACATTTTCGTCTTGAAACACGCCTAAAAACTTTATTGATTGCTCTCTCTTTATTAATTGATTGTCAATAAAAAGGTCCGGAAGTTCTAAGGGAATATCTGATTTTTTATGTAGGCGATGGAATAAAGTGTATTTTGTTTTAGTAATATTTAAAGATAACTTGTTTGATTTAAACCATTGGGTTAGTTTGTCTAGTTCTTTGTTTAATGTTTGGAATAATATATTGATATCTTTATTGGAATAAAACAAGCTGGTATCATCTGCAAATAAAATTGTATTTAAAATGTTAGAAAATTTATTTAAATCGTTTACATAAACAAGAAATAGAAGTGGCCCTAAAATTGATCCTTGAGGAACACCACATGTAATTGTCTCATAATTAGTTTTTCCTTCATCATAAACTATATACTGCTTCCTATTAGTCAAATAACTCTCGAACCAGGACAAGTTAGTATTTTTTATACCATAACTTTTGAGTTTCGATAAAAGGATTTGATGATTGACTGTATCGAAAGCTTTACTTAAATCGATAAAAAGACCAAGGGTATACTTGCCTTCATCAAACGATTTAAATATGTCCTGAACAAGGTGAATGATTGCATGATCGGTGGAATGGCCAGATTTGAATCCAAATTGTTTATGGTAAAGAATATTATTTACATTTAAAAAAGAATAAAGCCTATTATACATAACTCGCTCTAATATTTTAGAAAAACAATTAAGAATTGAGATTGGACGATAATTTGCAACTTCAGAAGGATCGCCTGATTTTAAAATTGGAATGATTTTTGCAATTTTTAGGTTTTCTGGAAAAACACCATGTTTTAAAGATAAATTAAAAATATGTAATAATGGAATTGTGATGTATTTTATCGATTTAATAACGACATTACTACTTATAGAATCGAAACCTACACTTTTTTTGGGCTTTAACAAAGAGACTGCGTCTAATAATTCATTTTCCGTAAGTTTATGATTAGACATAACACTAATGTTGTTTGAGGTTACGTAAGACTTAAAGTGTATTTTAGAAGTTGCTATATTTGATGATAAAATAGGACTTATATTTACAAAAAACTGATTAAGTGTTTCGGCCACTAAGGATTTATTTACAATACAATTGTTATTAACTTTAAGATTTTTCGGGAGTAAATTACCTTATAAACGTGTTTTACCGATTACCTCTTTTATAATTTGCCATGTTTTTTTCGAATCATTTTTGTGTTTAAATAATTGTTCCGAATAGTAATGTTTCTTTGAGCGTTTTAAAACTGATTCATATAGCCGTTTATAGGTTTTGTAATTTGTTTCATTTTTAAGAGTTTTTTTTTTAAGAAACTTGTTATATAAACGTTGTTTTTTTTTTGAGGATTTAAGAATGCCCCTCGTGATCCAGGGGTTTAAAAGTGTTTTTGTTTTGATAACTTTAGTAACTTCCGGGAATGTTTTATTATAAAGATTAAGAAATTCAGTTAAAAAGATATCATATGCTTTATCGGCATTTAGATTTAGTTGTAGGGTGTCCCAGTTGACACCAGTAAGAAGTTTATGAAAATTTTTGATGGAAGCGTCGTTTACTAACCGTGTTGTAATTAATTTTTTTCTACCACTAAGAGCATCATAGTCGATGCATTTTTGCGATAGAATAAAAATAGGGAAGTGATCAGAAATGTCAGATTTAAATATACCTGTCCTTATTTTAATATTTACGAAATCATTTGTAATAATTTGATCTAAAGATGTTGCACTTTCTCTAGTTACTCGCGTTGGTTTATTGATTATGGGAATATAACTATTTTGAAAAATTGTGTTAAAGATGTTCTTAATGTTTTTATTTTTGTCGTATTCTAATATATTAAGATTAATGTCACCAACAATATAAACCGATTTATTTAAAGTTGATTTTTTTTTAATTATACTTTTAATGTGTTTTTCAAATGCCTTAATACTTCCTGAGGGCGATCTATATAAAGCATGGATGACGATATTTCTTGAAGTTTTATTAATAATTTCAACACATAAAGATTCATAATCATTAGTGGTTGAACTTAACTGTGGTTTCCTTTTGAATAAAATTGAATTTTTTATGTATATACACAAACCTCCACCTTCCTTATTTGATGCTCTAACTTGATGAATTACTTTATAATTAGGTAATTGAAAATTGGAATTGTTTTCAATGCTTACATCGTTACACCATGTCTCGCTGAGACAAATTACCTGAAATCTAATGTCAATTTTATGTAAAAATTGTTTCAATGACTCAAAATTTTTTTGAATACTTCTAATATTAATGTGAAGCATTGAAAACGAATTATCTTCCATTCCTTTATCAATAATTTTTGAATTTGGGTTATAGTATATCGGGCTAGTATTTTTAATTACTTGACTATCGTTAAAAAAATTATAATCGGGATCCGAATAGTTGTTTAAAATTATTGGCTTTTTCTGTGAATTAAAATTTATATTTGATAAAACAATATTATCAGCCATTTTAAATAAAAAAATAAATCAATATAAATTTAACTAAAAAAAAAAAAAATCATTTAACATGATTTTTTTTTTCTAAATTCTTTAACAATGAGCTTATCATATATAACAACAGAATATTTACCGTTTATCCTATGTGTTTTGCTTTCTTCAAGAAGTTTCTTTCTTATTATAGTAGTTTCTAGCGAAAAATCCTCGTTAATATAAATTCCAGAACCTTTTAGTTTGTTGGCGTTTTTTAAAATCTTTACTTTGTCTTTATAATTTAGTAACTTAATTACAATTGTTCTAGGCTTTTTAATATCGATAATACCAGTTCTGTGCGCTCTTTCTATGATTACATCTTTTACATTGAGGTTATTTTCAAGAAGGTTTATTATTTTTACTTCCGTATCATCCCAGTTTTCGTTATCATTTTCTTTGACTCCTTCGATTCGAAGATTGTTTCTCCTTTGACGATCTTATAGTTGTCTAAATCTACTTTTTTCTTATTTTTTTTTAGTTTATTTTAACTATTTTAAAATCTAACTTATACTATACTCTTTATATGTTTGTGTTATAGAATATAAATAAAAGAAATAAAAGCTATTAAAGAGTGTGAAAATGCACAATGATAGTTGTATGTATGTATATATATAATATATATATAATATATATATATATATATATATATATATATATATATATATATATATATATATAGTATATATATATATATATATATATATATATATATATATATATATATATATATGTATATATATACATATATATGCGTGTATAAATATATAAATTAGTATGTGTGTGTGTGTGGGTGTGTATGTATATATATATATATATATATATATATATATATATATATATATATATATATATATATATATATATATATATATACATACACACCCACACACACACACATACTAATTTATATATTTATACACGCATATATATGTATATATATACATATATATATATATATATATATATATATATATATATATATATATATATATATGTATATATATATACATATATATGCGTGTATAAATATATAAATTAGTATGTGTGTGTGTGTGGGTGTGTATGTATATATATATATATATATATATATATATATATATATATATATATATATATATATATATATATATATATATATATATATATATATACATACACACCCACACACACACAAAAACATATAAACAGTATAGACTTTAAATTTAAAATGGGTAAAGTAAATTTTTATGAAAAAACAAAAATGATCATAAGTAAACAACTATTTCTTTCAACGTCACTTTTTTAATTAGATGTGAATTTACTTGTTTTCATGCGATTCTGCGCATAAAGAACCATGGCGTACTATTATATATTGCGCGCGCATGAAATTGTCGGACCTGCGATGACGTGTATTTCAATGTTAATTTTCAACGTTATTTAACGTTTTTTCGTAATGTTACGTTTATTTTCAACGTTAATTCAACGTTAATTTTCAACGTTAATTCAACATTAATTTTTAGTTAAAAATAAACGTGGAATCAACGTAGAAATTTTCAACGTTGAACTAACGTTGAAATAACGTTGAAATTTAGATCGTTATTTTGTAACCACATATCAATCGTTTCGCAGCGTTGAAATAACGTTGAAATAAAGTTATATGCTTGCTGGGGTAATAAACCTAGTCAAAGTTTAAAACACTCAAAATATCTTTACTCCCATTATTAAAACAAATAACAGCAGAGTATCTTCCTATTTTAACTATTTTTTTACAAAAAAAAAACTGTTCTTTGAAACTCTGGACATTATGATGGCATTCAAAAGTTCTTTCAAATTTTGAGTCTACCATTAAGATATTTCAATAGCAGTTGATCATCTTGGAAGCCATAAACTGCCATCTTCCCATAAACTGATTTTATCAGGTTTTCAACCTAAATTGGAATTGAGTTTGATGATATACACTGCTTTGTTTTAAAAGAAGCTATTTTGACTTAGACTTTAGAGGTTAAATAAGGGTTTTTGTTTTGTTGCTAAGGGTGTTGCTAACGCTCAAACTCATTAAAAATGCAATTTTTAAATGTTTTTTACTATTAAATAATACAAAATGGCTATACACAAAATTTGGAAAAAAATGATACTAAAAACTAAATTTTGACATTTTACTCCAAAATCAGTATTTTTATAGTAGTGTACCACCTTAAAACGCTTTACATTATTTATTTATTTGGTTTATTACCTTATCATTACTTTAGTTATGCAGTACTTTAGTTTAATTTTACAATTTTTTTTTACTGCTAAAATTTTCAAGCTATGTTAGAGTAAAAAAAAAAATATAATTAAATATAATTCAAGTTACTTTGTTCGTATTACATTAAACTTTGCTTTACATTTCAGCTTTGAAATTGCTTTTTAACAAAAGTTTTTTCTTTATCATTAATTTTTAAATTGATCATAGACTGAACATCGATTAAAAATGATTAACTTGTTTAAGAGTAGTATGCAAAGATTCTGTTAAAACCATATTTTTAAAAAAAGGTTCTTAATTTTTATTTATAATTCGACCGTTAAATTAACTTTATAAATTTTAACGCCATTTTTTGTTTTTTAAAGGTAAGTTCCGATGACGCAAATTGAAGTAACTCCAAGAAAAGTTAACTCCCGGTTAAAACATTTTAACTCACCGTATGTTAACAGAGTCTGATAAAGTTCCAAAAAATTAATGTCGGCATTGCACGGTGAAAATTTGTCATAATAGCGAAGACATGTTCATTAGAGGAAATATCTAGTTAAAAAACGTTAAATCTTTATTAAAACGTTATTTTATGCGGTTATTTACACATTAATTTGACATGTGTTTCAAAAAGCTATTTTGCATTTTCTATTTATGAACTTTCTTACGCTACTATTGTTTTAATTTAACTTAATTGACTTTTATTTTAAAATATATTATTTTAATTAAGAATACTTTTTTCGCTCAAACTTTTAAAAACAATTTAACGTAAGTGTAATAATTAGTTTTTATGCATCGAAAACAGACAGTTTTTGATATTTTTTTTGGTACTAACCTTTACTATTAGGTATCACATAAACTATCCTCCAATATCCTCCAAACATTTGATCATGTAAATCTCATGCTAAATGTATGTAAATAGCCATGCATCATAAATATTTTGCAACCTTTTTGCAAAAAAAAAAGGTTATAACAAAAGATTGGTCTTCGGTTAAAGGTCAGTTGCTGAGAAATACAGAACACGTAAAAAAGATGTTTTGTACACAAAGAATACCTACAAAATCTTTCATTAATGTTATAATACATGTATTCTGCAAATATAAATCTAAAAAAGTTATTTTATGACAAATTACATGCATTGAGTAGTAATATTTTTGATGTTTACACTGATAAAAGTTGTCTTTTCCATTAAAATATTTCGTATTTTTCACCAAAATTTAATTTTTTTAATATATTTTTTTATATTATATAATTACATGTTTATTACTTTATTTATGCATTTTATATATAATTATAGCTATTCTAATAAAAAAACTACGAAAATAATTTTGGCACAAAAAACTCGATTTTGTCCCACTGTGCACCGTCGTGGTTAATCTATTTCAAAATAAATTAACCCCGGGGGTGAAATATTTTTTATATATGGCGAAATGGATTAACCGGGGGTTTAACTATTTCTAACGCCCATCGCAATAAATCAACTCCTTTTCATACACTTTTTAAATTATTTAGCTTACAATAAGTTCTACAAAATTGGGTATTCTTGCGGCGAAAAAACCACGTGATCATTGCGTAATTAAAAAATAAAAGTATCTACCATTATGATATGGGCGCAAACAAACGCGTTGATTTCAGTACAACACTACTTAAACGCTTTGAAAATGTCTTATGATTATCAAGAAAAACTATCAAAAGAGGCTACTGAACGTTATCAAAATAAGTTAGATTTAATAGATAAGCTTTTTATACAACTAATAAAGTTTATTACAGGAAATTTTATATTAGGTTACATATTAAACACGCTAATACTATTAGTGTGCTTACTTAGTTAAGTAAACACACTAATACAGTAATAGTGTGTTTACTTAAACACATTAATAGTTTTTTTAAACACATTAATAGTGTGTTTAATATGTAGCCTTTTTTAACCTTTAAGTAGTCTGTTTAACTGCGATCCCTTTGAAAGATGTTATTTACTTTCATAGTAATTAAAAGAAAGAAAATTTTTTTTGCGTAGTCATAAATGTGTACTTAAAGTACTTGCTGCAACTTCCCCAGTGTCCACGCAACCAGTCTGAAGGAATAGATCAAATTACTTGTCTTACGTACTTTTGATCAAGTTACTATATTATAAATACTTATTATAAATAATATAAAATACCTATGTCAATAAGTAATACATAAATTACACGGGGATTGCACTTGAAAGTTCGAAAAAAGAACCTCAAGAAACTAGCGATGACTGTTTATTTGCTTAATGGCAACAGCTTCAAACGCAACAATTACTTTACATTTTAATGCTGATTATAATATGTAACTAAATATGTAAAAAAGAAATTATATTATAAAATTTATTTTTTAAAACTATCAGGATTAGACAGAACAATCTATTTTACAGGCTGAAGAGATTTTACTTGACTTTTTAGAACAAATATAGCGTTAAATTACAATTAATCTGTGCAAATATGTATAAAGGAATCATGGAGTTCAATTAATTCATCATTTTGAAATTATTGCACAGTTTACAGACTAGTCAATAAATAAAACAAAAATACTACATATAGATTTCTAATAGTATTTAAAAACTATACATTTTGCTTGAAATTTTCCAGTCTAATATCTATTCTGCAAATTTTTAATATATGTGGAATAAATGTTATAAATAAAAAATATTTTTCCCAGTATAATAATGAAATGAACAAAATTACTAATTATAACAATTTGAATTATGACATTGTAACAATATTTATAAAGTTTATAGTAAATGGTATGAGGATTAACAATATTCCGTCTTGGCTTTTAGAAAATGCTTAACATTAGGGACTTTTTAACTTCGTTCATGAAGGTATTCTCTAAAACCAGTGACAACAGCAGAAACTCTACTAAAGAAAATGGAACCAATTAATGTTGAAAACATTATTTACACATAAATGTCTTATGTATTATGTTAATGTAAAAATGAAAAAGTTATTTAAAATGTTACCGAATAAATAACAAAGAAGAAACTTACTTTGTGAGATTGTTTTTGTGACCTAAGAACAACCCTAAAGATAAAAAATGCAACAATAAATATATGTTTTAGTTTAAAACATGATTCTTGGCTTTTAGGGAATGATTAAAAGTTGTGATAATCAAATCTAATAATCATTGATGTTATTCTTGGGAACTTTGCTTTGAAAACTGCAGGAATAGTGCCAACAAGTGATCTCGTTTTTACATTTTGGTTAAGCAATTTAACTTTAAATACATAATATTTATCCACTTCAGAAAATAATTTATGGCTGTTTGTTTTACAATGTTGCATGTGAAAGCAAAATTTTCAAAGGTGTAATTATGGTATGTATAATTTAATTATATATACCATGATTTGATCATACATTTCTTCCTTTGAATTTCTCCCATTGCTAACATTTGCAATCAAATGAAGTAAAAGTTTTTTGAAAACATCAAACTCTAAACCTGTTAATGTTACACACTTTTTTTTATACATGTTAATATTTGCATAACTATATAGAGAACTTTAAGGATTGTGATTCTAACTTGTGCAAATGTGAATTAACATGACTTAAGCAACAAAACAACTATTTTTACATGTACCAAAAAAATGCCAAAAACCATGTGATTTTAATTTTTTGGAATAAATTATTTTCTAAAAATCTGTACTTAGATGTTCAAGTGGAATATTCAAGTTATAATACCACTGTAATATACCACTGTAATATACCACTCATTTTTGGTTACTCCCAATTACATTTGCAGAAAACTCAAAACAAATTTTATTTTCACTTTTTGATATAATTTTTAATATTTTATATTTCAATCTTATTGTGATTATTTAATGTTTCAAACGATTATTTCTAGTTAAAAAAGACATTAAGACAAAAAATATCACATAAAGAATTGCACAAGAATTCATGAAAGCTTTTAAACGTAAACCAGGTAATCGATTCTATGCATTGTATCCAGCAGAAGCCATGGAAAATGCGTTGCTAGATATCTTAACTAACAGAATATCGATTTTTAAGGCATCCAAGTTATATGGTATACCATATGGTACTCTGTGCAACAAGAGTAAACTAAGACATGAAAAACTTTGGAGGGCAGACCAGATTACAGTCCCATACCTAAAAAAAGATTCTACAAATTATTAGCATCCTGACAGAATGGAAATTACCTTTGGATAAGTTTGATATGCGTCTTCTAGTAAAAGACTATCTATACAGAATGGGTGTTACGGATTTAAAATTTAAAAAAAACTTGCCTGGCCCTGATTGGATAAAATCCTTCATTGTTTGCAATAATCTGACTGTTCAAATTGCTGACAACATAAAACCAGCAAGAGCTGAAATTGATTAAAATTCAGCCTGTTCATATTTCGATGACTTTTCCATTACACTTCAAGACATTCCTTATACCAATATATTCAACTATGATGAGACAAAAATAAAGAAAAATTCAGCCTTTTAAAGGAGCTATTAGTATTATGTACTGTGGGAGCGCAGCTAGTGAGTTTCTTTCTCCCATGGTTGTTTATAAAGCTGCGAACTGCTACATAGAGTGAACATATGGTGGCCCACCTGGAACTATATTCGACAGTTCTAAATCTGGTTGGTTCGACTCTAGAACATTTGAGCGTTGGTTCGGGGAAATTTTTATTCCTGAAATAGCATTTCTTACAGGAACTAAAGTTGTTATTGGGGAGAATTTAACTTCACATTTCTCATTTGACATCATCAAAGCATGCTTGGAAAATAATATCTGGTTTACATGTTTAATCCCAAATGCCACACATCTTTTACAACCGCTTGATATTTCTGTTTTCAGACCCTTAAAAGTTGAGTGGAAGAAGATTTTACAAACATGGAGAAAAGAATCACGAATCAAGGATTTAATTCCAAAAAACCATTTCCCAGAGCTTTTGACAAAGCTGCAAAATACTCTGAAAGCAGACAACTTAAAAGCGGAATTCAAAGCTTCAGGCATATATCCATTAAAAAAGTATTAAAATGGCTTCCAGATGTTAACAAAGACTATGGCGGTGAGACCATAAAAGAAATACTATATGAGGGTGTAATAGATATTCTCACGAAGTACTGTGGCAATGATGCAGCAGGAAACACCGATAGAAAAAGAGGAAAAAAAATTGCACTAAGAAAATCGATCACAATAGATGACATTGATTATAGACAAACATCAAAACAGAAAAAATCCAAAAACCAAAAAGTAAAAGGCAAAAAATCAAAAATAGCTTCAAAGGATGTGGAATCTTTGTCTGAATTAGAATATATTGAAGTGTTAGTAGTGGTTATCCCAATAAAAGTAATGACAAGAAAGATGTTGGTTTAAAGGAGTCTAATCAAGAAGAACCTTATGTCAACAATAACTAACTACAGGGAGTTGGCATGCTTTAGTCTACCCAGGAAAAACTAAAAAATGTGTGAAATTGAAGTACAATAGACAGGTTGTTGAGGTTTTACCAACACCCAAAATTCTTTATATGAGGTTCCTAAGGAAAGTAGAAGGATCTAAAAATCTGTTTAGCCATCCTGTTGCAGTAGACATCGTTTTTGCTGTACATTTCTCGAGTATATTGCAACATCTTCAACCACCGAAGACAAATTATAGTTATCAACTTGAGTTTGCAAATGTAAAAAAATATTGATAAAATCTGTTAAGTAAATCGGATACATTATCAGTAGATGTAAGAAATAATCACTATATGATTGAACTCATAACTTTTCATTTTTAAAAATTAACACTTTGTCTTTCGAACATTTACTTTACTAATTAGTACACTGCAGCAGTTTAGAGGTATTACACAGAACAACTAATTCCTGATCCGGTTTTAATACCAGTTGTTGTAAAATCTTCGGAAATTGTGATTTTTAGGTTTTTTTGTTTCGGTATCCTTTTCTTACTTTAAATGGAGTTAAACAAGTAAAGTACATTTGCACTTAATATTTATATACAATTAGTACTTAAAATAAAATTACTCCAATGATGCTATTGATATATTATATTGTTATGTATAGCATATTAACACCAAATTGTTTTTTATTTCTTTGTACATTTTGTGGATATATTCGATAACCAATCTTGTTGTCTAAATTTATAATTTTGATTTTAATTTATAATTCTAAAACCTATAAAAGTCACCCCGTTATTTATTCACCCCGTACTTATATATATATTCCCGGTATTTATAATATATATTTATATATATATTCGTCTCTCTATATATATATATATATATATATATATATATATATATATATATATATATATATATATGTGTGTGTGTGTGTGTGTGTGTGTGTGTGTGTGTGTGTGTGTGTGTGTGTGTGTGTGTGTGTGTGTGTATGTATATATATATATATATATATATATATATATATATATATATATATATATATATGTGTGTATGTATATATATATATATATATATATATATATATATATATATAGTGTGTATGTATATATATATATATATATATATATATATATATATATATATATATATAAATGTATTCATATATATATATATATATATATATATATATATATATATATATATATGTGTGTGTGTGTGTGTGTGTGTATGTGTATATATATATATATATATATATATATATATATATATATATTTATATATATATGTGTGTGTGTGTGTGTGTGTGTGTGTATGTATATATATATATATATATATATATATATATATATATATATATATATATATATATATATATATATTAGGGCTGTCCAGAAATTGTTACACAACCCAGAACATAGCCTAGTGAAGTTTTTCCCATTATACTATCAATGCTTTATTGAAAAACATTTTTTACAGATTTATTTAAAGTCTTCAAGGGGTTGCTCAAAGCTCTTGAACATTTTAAGTAAATTTTAACAAAAAATGTACAAAAACGCTATGTTATTTTTAGTATAACTGTCAAAAAATGTTGAAATTGATCAATTTAAGTTATTGATTATATAAGTTATGGATGCCAATTGATAAGTTGATGATTATTTAAGTTATTGTGAGTATCTTTTTTAAAATTTTACACAATTTTGACCAAATTTTGACCCAAATTTGACCCAAATCAAACAAATTGTATGTCATTTTCTAAAACACATAGGAAATAATGCTTTTGTTATAATAGTTATTTATTTTACCTGCATGCTATGATTGGGTACATACAACTTTGCATTTTTGTTTAGAAAAAATAGAAAATGTTGACTAGGAGTGGAAAAGAATTAAAAGTGACAAACCCAATTATACCGTCTTCGCCATTACCTTCGAGTGTTCCCGCAACTCCGTCATCTTCAAAACCTAACAATAGAACTAGTACAAATTTTGGTTGATTGGTCAGCCTTGTTCATCAATTACTGGAGCAAAGTTACCTACACGCAATCAGGTGATGAAGTATGTTTTATATCTGAGACATGATCCTGATAGCGTTGGTAACAGTGTTAAGAATGAAGAAATTTCTTACATCGTTGCAGACAGTGTTGCAGATTTTTGGCACATGGCTCGCATCAAAACCAAAGTAAGACAAAACTGTATGTTTGATGTTCTTGGATTATGGAATGAATGGACCAGTTTAAAAAAAAATAGAAGTCGTGCCACCGACCCTGGTAACAAACGAGAAAACTTCATCTCAGAGCTTGATATGCTTTTAAACATTGGTGCTCCAGATGCAATTGATGACATAAGAAAATCTAGACTTCTATCTCAGAAACACAAAGATGATGACATTGCGTTTTATCTTGATCAGAAACATGAAAGAAAGTCTAGTATGAATGGCCAGGATAACAATTTTGAAGCAAAGGCTTAAAGTTTCTGATCAGAATTATACAGCAGCAACAACGACAAGAAAAAGAAACAGAAAGACTAGAGAAAAGAGCAGCTGCAGAGCTAGAAGGAAATGAATTTTTTGAAGAATCCGAGGATGATGCATAAGCTGGTTGTACGGAAATTGATCCGGATTTTGAGCCAGATCACATTATTGAAAAAATAGAGTTTCAAGAATTTGTTACACTTCAAGTTCCCAGGAAAATTATGGAATGTGACGAGTTAACGACAGCAGCCGATCGGTTAAAGTTGTCCGACAATCAAACTACAATGATAGTTTCAGCTATAATAAAAGCAGCGGGTGGCAATTTAGACGACTTCGATGTATCCCGTTCAACTACGCGTCGAAAGCGAATGTCAAACAGACAGCACATTGCAGAAAACATAATGGAGAAAATAAAGGAAAAACCACCTCAATTTGGTGCCATGCACTGGGATGGAAAGTTACTGCAGGACTCTCTTGGTGATAAGTTTGAACGTCTAGCAATTCTTCAGTCAGGTTCACCAGAATTTTCATCGGGAAAATTGCTGGGTGTGCCACAACTAGAAGATTCTAAAGGACAAACTCAAGCTGATGCCTCATATGATCTCTTAGAAGCATGGGGATTAAAAGAATCAGTTGTCGCTTTGGTATTTGATACTACAGCAAGCAACAGTGGGGTCCATAAGGGTGCAGCTAAACTTATCGAAGAACTTGTTGATAAAAAGCTATTTTATCTTGCTTGTCGTCACCATATCCTTGAACTTGTAGCTAGCGCTGTTTGGAAATCACTGTTTGGTGAAATCAGAGGACCAGTAAACAAAATATTTGCTACCTTCAAAGAGGCATGGTCAGGTCTCGATAAGCAATCACCTATCCAGTTGCTGAAAATTGAAAATCCATGGTTGTTGGAAGTTAAAGAACGAGTCATTGAAAATTTAAAAATGCTGCTCAATAGCAAGGAATCTTCTGTGTTTCCTCGGGATGACTACCGAGAGTGCGCAGAAAATAATCTTATTGTTCTGGGTGAAACACCACCTCGTGGTACCCATTTCCTCAAACCTGGAGCCATACATCAGGCTCGTTGGATGGCTTGCAACATATATGCTGGGAAGATGTTCATGTTTTCAAAAGCAAAGAAATACGACAAGGAAACTGTGATTAAACTGGAACGTATAAACAGATTCTTGGCTCTTTTTTACACCTCAGCATGGATGCAAGCCAGTATTGGAGCCGATGCTCCCGTAAACGATCTAGAACTCATTCATGACATGATGGATTTCCGCAATGTAGACAGAGAAATTGCAAATGTTGTGGTAGCCAAACTTAACAACCATCGATGGCTCACTGAAGAAGTTGTTCCTTTTGCTTTATTTAGTCATCATCCTAAAATGAGTGACCATGTTAAGCAAGAAATAGCAAACAAATTGTGGACAATAGCAGTGCCTGAAAACTTCCGAATGGGTAAACCAATCTTCAGACAAATCAAACGCAACACAACATTGAAGAGCCTGTTAGGACCGGAGTCACATCTGTGTTTCCAGAATCTCAACATCAGAATAGATTGGCTTGCTAAACCAGTGAATCAATGGGCAGCAGATGAAGACTTCCAAGTTGCTGAAAAGTTTGTTCGAACAGTAAAAGTTGTCAACGATGCTGCCGAACGAGGCGTCAAACTAATCTCAGATTTTGCAACAATAATAACAACAGATGAACAACAGAGAGCATGGCTATTGCAAGGTGTGGAACAACATCGGAAGCTGTTTCCAAGTTTTGACAAAAAAACAATAAACATTTGAAACTAATAACTTGAACTAACCTGAAGTGACAATTTTGACATTTTTCCTCATTTTGGACCTTAAAAACTATGAAAATATTGAATTATTTTCCAGAAATATATGTAGAACGTAAACAGACATGCATAAGTTGTGCATCATATTACTGCTATATAAAAAATAACAATTTCCATAATTACTTTAATAAATTTAATTGAGTAAGACCAAGTAAGAACAAAAGTAAGAGAGCGTTTTAATACATTTTCTGTTATATTTTAGTAAAAATGTTCAAGAGCTTTGAGCAACCCCTAGAAGACTTGAAATAAATCTATAAATATATATATATATATATATATATATATATATATATATATATATATATATATATATATATATATATATATATATATATATATATATATATATATATGTATATATATATTAGGGTGTACCGTTTTCAGGGTCACATTCTATATTGACTGCTCCTTGCATTTTTCTGCTGCGTATATGGGAGAAAATGAGATCTGTAAAGTTTTAGAACTCTAACTTTATTTTTGTGACTACACAAGCCACTTAAGTTTCAAAAATTATGATTTTTGGGTGAAAAAAGCCTATTTTTACAGTGCTTGTGCAGTCACAGTTTAAAGGATACAAGCTAATGTTATGTTGAACCATGTACTATTAACCCTTATTAGTTAGAAAAAAACTGGAAGCAGTTTGAATAAAACCGTTAGTTACGTTTAAAGTGGGGTCAAAGATAAGCGGTTGACATAGTTTACCCATTTGTATGGAGTTCGACGCAATTGACAAAATCAAACAAAATACTGATCTAATCATTATGAAATGGGTCTAAATTGATTTCCGAAACCTTTTCACACCTAATTAAACCAACGAAAATCCAAGTTCGGTTGAAAATGTTAAAGTCAAGTATATTTTTCCAAAATATTCATTCCTGAAGTGACAAGATTTGAAACATGTAGAAATACCTATAATATCGCGTGTGATATAAATTAGGGGAGGGGTGAGGGGGTGAGGGAATACTACAATCTATATGTGGTGAGCAAATTCTGACCTGGGGTTTGGGGAGGAGGTTATTCGGAACAATGCATTTTCTCGGCCTGGTGGTTAGGTGGTAGGTGGGGCCTAGGGGATAGTTGCAGCGGTAATCCTTCAGTTAAGTGACGTAAAACAAAATTATTTTGCCTCATTGTATTGTCTCAAAAACGGCTGAAACGTTTTCAAAGCAAAATAATAATTTTTTTTTTTACGCCGCTTAACTGAAGGTTTATCAAAAATGCTTCAAAGTAGTGATAGAACACTATTATTTGAAGTTTGAGAAACTTTATCTTTTTAAGTGAAAGAACACTTTACAATTCTGTAAGTGATAAGACACTTTTATAAACTTCTGTCTATAGTTGTTGTTTATTATATTTGACTCCAGTGCAGAGAATTAACTTATTGAACAGAATGGCTAAAACCAGAAAAAATAAAAAAATATTTCTTCTAAAAGTATAAGTGACAAGTTGAATGGCAATCAACTCCCTACTAGCAAAGACATTTTGGAGTATTGTTATTTTTAATGTCTGAAAATCATAGTTTCAAAGATAAAATCCTTCTCTGCGGTGAATTCTCTCATGATGTCAAGCTTATTTGTGAGGAAAATTGTCAATGTTTCGTTAAAAAGGTCACTGCTATTCATAAAAAAGCTGGAATTCCAACATCTAGAGTGGACAAAATACAGAAGAAAATGAGTGAATTGCTAGCTAAGCACAAAAAATTGATTTCTCTTCAAAGTTGGCAAAACTCCAAAGAATTAGAAAAGCGAATAATTCTCAAAGACAATATTTTGCCTGTTCTTTTTGATGTTATGCCCAGTGATATGATACAAACATTAGAGAAAGATAAGAAAAGACCTCAGGTAGACAAGGCAAAAGATATCATTCTCATAAACATGCATATATTTCATCGATTTTGATGAGTCACATTTGTTATATTTATTAATTTAATGTTGTTATTAGAAAAGTGAGGCATCTGAATAAAAATCAGTATTCATGTTTGTTTTGCTTGTGGCTTGATAATTTGTCATGTTAGAAAAAGAAAAACATAATAGCAAATTATATTTCCATATTTAAAAGTAATATTTAGATGAAAAATAATTCTTATAAATTATACGAATATATATTTGAATATCTGCTCTTTCTCAATGAAAACACAACGTTGGTCCACTGTATATAACTTAACGTTATTCCAATGTATATGGAGCAACGTTGATCCAATGTTAACCCAACGTTAATCCATACACATTGGATTAATGTTGAGTTTATAGACATTGGATCAACGTTAATCTATATGCATTGGATAATTATAGGGTTGTACACATTTGATCAACGTTGATCCCAATACATTGGATCAACGTTGGGTTTAGATTGGAAAAAAAACCAGCTTTAGCGAATTATTTACATTCGTTTGACCAATGTAATTTTCCTAATTATTTTTAATCACGTTGATATTAAGGTTTTCATTAATATAAATATTATAAAATTAATATTGGATCAACGTTGGCTATTTGCATCGGAGAAAATAGCCAACGTTCGCAATGAATTTTCATACGTTGGCCCAACGTAAGTGTGCTAGCTGGGTTCCCAAAAAGTTCTTGATAAGGAGTGGGGTGGGGTTGGGGAGCAGGTTTGACAGGTCTGCCTTTTTGCCAATTAAGGCCTAGAAAAAACATATTGCTAACCAAGATTTTAACAAAAAAAAAGAGCATTGTTGGCTATTTGCCGACTCCAGAGTCCAAATTTGCCTACTTATTTTTTAATGTAATTTTTGTTGGGGGGAAGGGGGGGAATGGGGTTCAGACACCCTAGACTCGTATCCTCGGAACGGCCCTTATGATAATGATGATAATTATGGTAATGATAAAGATAATGTTTATTAATAAATGTGCTAAAAGAAATGTTAAGTTTAATAAAACTAAAGTAAAAATTATATTTTCTCGTAAATTTACATTTAGATTCATGAAGAAAAATGCGAATGTTTACCTTTTTGTTGTGTAAATCAATGTGGTAGAAAAATTTTGAAAGAGGTTTGATTTAAAATCTAAATAGCTGTTTAATATAAAAAGTATCCTATTTTACCCAAGTAACACTTGACACGTTAAAAATGTCTAAATAACGTCTATTTTACAACAAGACAACTTTAACACGTCTTTAATAGGTCTTTTAACGTTGTTTTGAACATATTTTATAGATGTCTTTCCATATTACTGATAGTTGCGCTAATTCAATTATTTCATGTCAATATTCAAATATTGGATGCAAATTTAAGGTAAGAAAGTAAGTTTTGAAAAATTAGAAGATTTTATACTTTGAAAATTAAAATTGTATAAAATTCTTAAATAATAATAAGCGAGAAGTCAGGTACACATCATGCTATATATCATCAGTATATCAGTTATATATCATCTGTATCGATCCCTATCTACAACATTTCTTAAAAAAAAACTAGAGTGATTAATAAGTAAAAATTTTCATTGAAAATTTATTGCTTATAAACTATTTATATTTCCAGTGATTAAGTTTTCAGAATGTTTTCAGAATGTTTTCAGAATGTTTTCAGAATGTTTTCAGAATGTTTTCAGAATGTTTTCAGAATGTTTTCAGAATGTTTTCAGAATGTTTTCAGAATGTTTTCAGAATGTTTTCAGTATGTGTCAACTAACTTTTATATATACTTTGATAAAAGGTTTTAGTTATACATTGATAAAATTTCTGGAAAAGCAGTGTTTTTTTTTTTAAAGATTTTTTAGCTAATGCAAGTTTCGAAAACTTTACACCTACTTTACTAGCAAACATTTTGTTTTTACTCATTATTTTAACTTTAAATTAAAAAAAAGTCAAAATAGAAGATATTGTAAAATCATTTACAATGAAAAAAAACTTCACTAGTTCCTAAGGATTAGCAGGTCAAAGACAAAGTGAATACGAACAGCGCTTCCTTGCATAAAAAAAGTTAAAAACTAACTATCAAAAACGTTGCCAATCAAAGCAAAAATCTTTGGGCATTATATACATGGACACGATATATCGCTTTAAAAACCAGTAACCACCATTTATAACTTTTAGTTTGGTTTAGTAAGTTTTTATAAGCTTCCATAACTAGAGACATTAGAATAAGTGGAAATCATCATGTTATTTTGTTACGCTTACTATTTAGAAAATTTAACGTACACAGTTTTCTTTAATATCATTTTCTTATTTATACAATAAAAACACGTCGAAAAATTTCAGACTTTTTTTTTAGCTTGATGTCTTTTCTGGTGTTAATAGATTTTGCATTTCAGAACCAAAAATTTCTATTAAGTGTTTTGATTGGTGATTTCTTATTTTGACAAATAATAACCTTAATCACAGATAAAAACATTAGTAGAGGGTCAGTTTTAACTCAACAACAAAAAAAAGTCTTAGTAACAAGGCGTCATTTATTACTTTTGGCTGAGACAATATTTTATCCGCAATTATTCATACAGCTCCCCACTATTTGTAACTACTTGTACTCGTGGTTTAAACCTCCGGGAAAAATACTTTCACCAAAGGGTACACTTTTTTCTAAAACTTGTGCATCATAACTCCTCTATAAGTGTTCTTTAATAGCATTTATCAAGCTTCTTTTCTGTTAAAGTTATTTTACCACATTGACCGTTAAATAAAAGATCTGTTAAATGATTATTATCAATTTTCGAATTCTCAACTTTAAGCTCTTCCATGGTTCAATACCTCTCCCTAGCAAGTTTGTTATTATCAATTACTAAAAATGTATTTAATTTAGTGAATTAGCTTACGTTAAGCAAAATCGTGGCTTAAAGCGATATTCCAAATCTTTGGGTTATTGAGGTCTTTGTAAGTTTTTTTCACATTTGCAAATGAATGAAGTCAACTATCACTGATTATATATGTAGTCACCAGGTTTAATTTTCTCATCCTCAATAATTGTCTCATAATTATTTAAAAACCTTGATGTTGATGAAGACACCGTCAGGCTGCAATGAGCTAAACGCAGTAGATTTAGAACTAATACAGGAATTATTTTGTAATTTTTCAGCACTTACTCAGATACTTATAATTTTTTGCAAATCGAGAGATCCAATGCACGTTAGGCGATTGTTTTCTAACCAAAGAAATGTATGTTTCTTAATAGGAACTTTGTTTTCTTTGTGCAATTACTGTCTGTAAAAATAGAGCACATGCAAGCTGATATATAAAAAATAGCATAATTCTTTAAACTTCTCTAAACATGCTTAAGATGCCATGTTTTTAAATTTTAACAATTTGAAGAGTTTATTTTCAAAACACGGTATGCGCCATTTTCAAAAAAATGAAGAAGCTGTGCAATTTATATTTATTTTATAAGGACCTAACAGACATTGTGTCGTATTATTTGCTAAGCGTTTTATTTTCAAAACACGCTTTGGAGTTTTTAGTTTATTTTTAAGTGCGGTATTCAATTGTGACCAATCCATAGCAAATTTATATTACTTCTGCGCAATCGCAAACTCGCGTTAATGAAATAGCGGAATGCAATGGACCTGATTAATGCGTTATCTAAAATCTCCTATTTTACATTGAAAAAAGATGCAATGCTTGAAACGAGAAAAAGGAAAAGTATTTGGTCATTTTTAGCGTTTGTTCATACTTTCATACCTTTTTGTTCAACTGAACTAATTATGGAATGGTGATATAAAATATATTAAAAAGACATCTTATATTAATGAGTTTAAACATATTTTTTGTCTGTTTCTTTTTAAGGAAATTATTCAATAATAATAATACTTTTTCATTGTTTGTTTGCAGTGTTTTATTTTTAAAACTTAATTTCATTTAAAAATTTAACGATAAAATTTATTTCATAATAATTGTCTGATATTTCCTAACTAGTTTGAAAATTGAGGCGGAAATAAAAAATTGTTGGCCTAAGAAGATAAGAGAGATGTTGTAAAAAATTTGATGCATTTTCCAATGCAACAATTCTTTCTCTATTTTTAGATGCCTGCTATTGATAAAGCAAGAAATACACATAAATTTGATGCTTCTTTCCTTGAAAAAGCAGTAATTTAAAAGCTCATCACCATTACTTTCCCCAAATGAGAACATTACTACCTTTCAGCAGATAGATTTTTTGATAGGGTTTAGCAGGATATTAAAAAACGTGAGCAGATTTTACAACCTGCTATTTGCGGAGCAGTGGCATTGCTGTGGTTAGTATAACCCATTGCGGTAAATTGTTGATGTCACCCCTCAAGACTTTTACTAACAGGGTCAACGACACGGACTAATCCTTAAATCTTGACAAAAGATTTTTGTGTGAAATGAAGAAAGTAGTAAAAAATGAAGAAATAGCAGTGTTTTCATTAAAGAATAACTAAAATTCAAAACATTAAATACATTGGTTAGGCCAAACGCAACAGCAAATTAACACAAACACGAGCAGTTCTGTCATGATTATATTTCATTCATTATGGTGCTTTCCCTCTGAGTCAGGTTGTGATGGTGTTAACCAGTGCGGCTTGAACCTTTGCACCCCTGTAGTGACACCACTGCTACAGAGACATTTTAAGACAAGATTGGTCAGCTTTAGACTTTAAAGCAGAAAAAATTTTATGAAAATAATAAAAACGTTTAACAAAAGTTAGACCATAAAAGATCAATTTCAACTATCATGAAATAGTAATCTGTTGCTATCACACTGAGCTAACCTCGCATCGCCTACTTAAGAAGGTTAAGAGATAAGATACTTTTAAACTAAGTGTCCTAGTGTTTAACTATGTGAAAAATATTTAAAAAAGTATATTTTTTGTCTGCTAAATACTGTCAGTGCAGGTAATGCAACACGCAAACTTTATGAGACAGTACTGCAAAATTCTAGAGTTGATAGTCGACTGTCAAGAAAAGACAATAAAACTTAAATACTAATTTTAAACTTTAAAATTGAATTCAAAATAAAAAAAAATGTTATGGATTTTTGTTTCATATTTAACTCTCCGAAATATAATTTAAATTCACAATTGTGAATTTTGAAACATATTAGTTTACATTGCTTTAACAGAAAATTGTTTTTATTTACATTATCATTAAAATATATTTACCAAAATATAAAACATACAGAGTTATGCAATATGTTGAATAAAATTATCTATAAGAGATATTTAGGTATTTTAAAGTTTATAAACTTTCCAAAGGATCTTTATAAAATGGATTATCCGCATTTTGCTAATAAGCTGTAATTGAATAGACAGTATTTTGAAAGTAAATGCTAATTTATAAACAAAAACTATCTATATTTTGTATTTACCTATATTTTAACTCTTAACATATCTAATATACTTTAAGCATATATAAGTTAAGTAACAATAGTTTTTCCAAATATATGAGCCATCATTGTGGATCGACAAAAGTCAGTTTTCTCTAAAATGGATATCCTGCATTTTGAAAATACACTCTTATATCAAGTCTAGAAACAAATATTCTCTTATTTCCAGACTTAATAATTTTTTAGTTTTTTTGATATAAATGAATTTTGAAAAAATATAAATCAAGACCATAAGAAGTTGAAATAAAAGCATCTGAATACATCACGTGCTACTTTATTCAAATAAATAGTGATGATGACACAAACAAAATGTGGTAATAGTCTTATCTACTTACAGCGTTCTAGTCAAATGTATTGGTGATTCAAAAAATAGGCAGTCTAATGTAGTAATAATAAAGCAATCAAAAGTTAAACGTTTCCTTGGTGTTTTTATTGGTGAAAATCTTAAAAGGAAAAATCATATCGATACTTTATGCCACAAAGTTTTAAAAAAATACTGAAGTATTGTATAAAGTAAAAAATTTTCTAAATGGAAATGCATTAATTCAACTTTTTTTACTCACTTATTCAATGCAATGTAAACTATGCAAATATTGCATGAGGTAGTACTAAAAAAAAACATTAAATCATCTTTCTCGGCAACAGAAGCATCTATCACGATTAATAAACTTTAAAAATCGTTAAACTCATGCCATAACTCTTTTATTGGAAATGAATGTTTTTAATATATATCAACAAAACACGATTAATGTTTTTTGTTTTATGTACAATGTAAATCTAACTTTTTTCCTATATCCTTTCCAAATTTGAATGCAGTGAAACCAAAAAACAAATATGACCTAAGAAATTAAAATCTTGTTCATAAACATTATTTGCTAATCAATTTTGGAAGATCTCTTATATCATATGACGGAGGTTTTCTTTGGAATCTAATAGTTTTAAAAAATTTTGGTTTCTCTTAAATTTGGACTTTTCTTTTATTTAAAAATAAATTTACAAAAGTTATTTTCTTAATTGATAATATATTTGAGTTCTTTTGAGCTTGATCCTTATTTTGATCCGTATTGTGTGATTCCTAAACGTGATATTAGAATTATTAGGTTGTTTATATAATATTTAGGGGTGTCCCGGATTGACTATCCAACGGGATATCCGGTAGGATTTTATTATTATTCGGTATCATTTATTCGGCCCGATAATAACTTTATCCGCTTTTTTATATACCGGCTGTTTCATGTTAATACCATTTGAAAATTAAAAGAAACCTAGAAATGTTATATTTTTAAATAATCTAGTGGTAATGGTTTCTTTTTAATATTGTTATTATAAAGGAAAAGTGGTACACAACGGGCCCCAAAGGTGATATTGGCCTCTACTAAATCTCTTACTTGGGCATTATTTAATCAAGTTTGACTTTAGAATATTGTTCAGCTGACCATAAACATTTAAGTAAACCATCCAAAAAATAGTTTTTTTATTGTTAATTTTCGGCAAAAAGAATATTTAAAAGTAGTACTTTTAAAATTTTATTGAGCTAAGTTTTTTTTAGTTTGACTTTATTTAAAATTATTGTCAATTTTTCTCTATTCAGAGTGTAAACTTTTAATGTGAATAATGAACAGGAGATTATGTATCATCAAAAAATCAGTTACAGTCAATTTTTGATTAGTAATAAGGTTTTATTCAGAAATTAAATTAAGGGGCACATTTAAGGCTACTTCCACGAAAAATGGGTTCCTAGCATTTCTGTGTTCAACGGTTGTTTCTTAACGGAAGGCAGAGTTATACTTTTAATTTTCTGATGTTAAATTGTAGAACATAGAATAAATTTCCTGAAAATTTTTATGTAATTTTTGGTTGGTTACAGCTAGTTGATTATATCTTTTTTAAAAAAGAGGCCTGTTTTAGGTCACTCCCCTATTATTATTAAAATACTACTAAAATGCGCAATATGCGCAATATTTAATGCGCAATATGCGCAATAATTACATTAGTTATGCGCAATAATTAATGCGCAATATGCGCAATAATTACATTAGTTTATCACTCATTTATATTTTATTTACCTTGACTTAGAGAAACTAACATATTTAGCCTTGATTACTTTTTCTCATAAATAATGAAAACAATCTTCCAAAAATACAGAGGATGCAGGTGGTGATAGTAAATTAAGTGCTAACTCTTTAGTAGTGGAAACTTCTCTTCATGTTTCCAATAATTTACAACTTTAGTCACTTTTTTTTTTCTATAATTGAGTGATTTGAGAAAATATTATCTCCATGAGCGGCTTTTAAAAAGGAAACTTGATCAGATTTTAATACATTTTGAATTTCTTTGTGCAGCTGAAAAAGATTCAGTTATAATTTTTTATCCTCTTCATACAAACTACAATGAAATTTTGTTTGCGAGATTATGCAGCGGAGTTGTGCAAAATGACTTCTGACCAGATTTATTACATATCCTGCTTATCTGATTTCCACGTGAAATGCATATAGCTCTAAAATCACAGCGTACTCACAAAACTTGCGTAGCAGCTTAATACAAAATTTAGGATTTATTTTTTGTAAGTTCAACTCTCAAATTATGGTATTTACAAAACATCTTTAGAAAATGCTCAGCCTAATTTAAGCAAGAAAAGTTACGTTTAGAAGAAGCTACCTTAACCTTGGCGTAACTTTAAAATATTTGTGCAGCTCATGCATATCAAATTTTTTTGTTTAGATTTGTGATAAGATTATTTTATAACTTGTGATAAAAATGCTGTATACCCAGCAAACATGCCTTTATCGGACCGCCGTGTTGCCGCCGTCGGCACTATATGCTGGCACGACGCTGGCGTCCGGTGCCGGTGCCGCTGCATTTTGCTCATCGGTTCTATGGCGGCCCACCATCCACAAGCCACTGATGGGCCATCATCGAACCGGCAGAATCCCCGAAAACAAACCTTCCTTGGACCACCGCGTTTCCGGCGTCGGCTAAATATGCTGGCCCAGCTTAGGCGCCCCGTGCCTGTACCACTGCTTACTTTTCTTATAGCTCCTATGGCGGTTCTTCGGCGGCAAAGCAGCATTGTATGTTGCACTAATTTTATAGCATTGTTGCACCTCGCGGTGCAGCAATGTATGTTGGTCAACATTGTATGTTGCACTAATTTTATAGCATTTTTGCACTTCGAGGGAGCGAATTCGAATAAAATAGTAAAAAATTAGTCATGAAACTAAAATAATGCTATTATTAAGATATAAAATTTATTCTTGCGGTTCGTCATCATTGTCGATATCAGCTCTTCTCTTTTCGATAAAAGTTCTTCTTTTAACACTTACGATTGCTCGCGCTTGCCTCCCACCATTTCGGTCTGGCGCTCCTCGTAAAAATCGTACAATTTCTTTTTGAAAATCACACTCACTAACTGTACTTGTAGGCGGATTCCTTAGCACGGCTCCTTAAAATAAATATACGCGTAAGAGATTTTAAAATAAAAATAGCAAGTTTACAATTATTTTATAACCTATAAAATTATCTCCGACAAAACAAATGACATTTTCTCAGAAAGGCATGCTAATATACCTGCATAAACAAAAATCAACTCACTTTCAAGTACACGCCTACACTGCGATTCTTTTAATCCAAATTTATTTTTTATATCCAATTTAAGGTCAGCTTCACTTCCTTTACGTTGACCACCGGTCCAATTAAGCTGACAACAAAGTTGATTTGTAAATAGAGAAGCAGACATTCTTCTTACAGCATCTTTCAGGTTGTATCCGCCTTTGCTAGCTACAGCAATAACCTATATATAAAGATTGGAAATACTTTGTAGCAAAATATTTTATTATGTTTATTAATATTTAAAACAATTTACTTACTAAGTTTGAAAATACTGTCTTATCGTTCTGTATGAGCTCTTCAAGTGTATTCAGCTCTTTTAAGTCGTTAAGAGGTAAGTGTAGCTTATCAAAAATTCCTTTATCATTTTCCCCCGCAGTTAAACTTTGCAGCAATTTTGTATTAATTTCAGTTTGACGTTGAAGATCTTTCAAGCAAACTTTGATCTCCATAACAACATTTACTAATGATGTTATATCAGTTGGCAAAATGTTCAAAGATGCAGAAGGAACGACAGGATCATTAAATGTATTTTTTTTAAATATGGGTTGTGTTGCTTTCTCGAAATTGAATTGACCATTTGTTACTGATGACAATTGATCTGTATTATTATTTGGTGAAGATGTTAATAAACCTGGAGAAGTTAATCTATTAGTAAGTATATCATTTCGAACCAGTTGGTTTGGTATTGCCAATGATATCTTAGGAGCTTCAGGTAGAATGTGTCTCTTCAATAACTTTGTCATCTTAGCTTTGCTTTGCTTATAGCTGTTATTAAATTTATTTGTGTCATTATCACTCTCGTCCTCATAATACCAGTAATCGTTCTTTCTGGAAAAAAAAAGTAAGTTAATGCAGAAAATAAGTTAATGTTTTAGAAATGAGAATTTTTTATTAAATACAAGAAATTCTTATCTACTAAATTCTAGTTTTATAAACTGTGCAGAAATTCTATTGAAACTAGATAAAACAAACAAAAAACTAGACAAAAAGGTATTAAAAAAATAAGTAAAAAATAATAAAAATAAACAATTCTCATCATTAAAACATGAAAAACATCATTAAAACTATTTCCATAAAATCAAAAAACTGTTAAAACATAAACCTTTTTTGGCGGCTTTGTGTCTTATGCTCTTCATCTTCTGTTTGTAAATCTTAAGTATCTTGCGCAACCACCAATTTTTTACAAGCTTTTTCATGTTTCTGAATAATAAATAATTTTATTTAATTTCATAAATATTCGAGAGGTGGTTTTAATATTATCTGAAGATGGTTTAACTTAGTTTGCCCACTAATTATACAAATCTCTTACTTTCTGAAAAAAAAAGTTTTAAAAGATTATACCTGTTCTATACATGATGGAAATAGTGTGCTTTGACCAGGTGTCATCTGGGATCTCCCCGGCTTTGCTTGATTTTTTAATTCTTGCATCACTAACATATTGTGGCCAATAGCATGAACAATCATCCACTAACCAATTGTCTGGTATAACATACATTGAACCTTGTTCGTTGAGAAATGATACAACAAGGTATTTCATTTTTCTTTCTTTCTAAAAATCAAAAACACTACTGGGTTAGGGTTAGGGGTTAAGGTATTACGGCTAACCCTAATCCTGATGAGTAAATATTAAAAAAGATTCATTGCTGTCGAATGAATATATTGCTAAACAAATATTTATTTATGATTTAAATGTTATTAGTAAAAAAAACTAAACAATCTACAAACAAATCAAATAGTAATTAATATTTAAAAATACATTCTATAATAGCAAGCAATGAGCAGCTTTTTTTATAAAACCTGGTATACAATAACTCTAGTGCCTGCTTATTTTCTTCTTGACATTAGACTTAATTAACTTATAATATATTGCATAATTTAGTGAAACTAAATGTTTTTTAAATTATTAATTAAAAAAATACAATTTGAAACAAAATACAAATTAATTTTAAATATATTTTGAACTTATAAATAATCCATTACATAGACAAAAAAAGCTTTTAAAAATGCAAAAGTGGGAGTGCAGCATATGTTTGGTTGTAAGGCAAAAGTGCATACTTCTTATCAATGTTACCAATAGAGCAAGACTTTGTATTGTCTGATAAATTACAAACTAAGTATATGCCAACGGATGATGAGTTCCAAGGATATGTGAAAAGTGTTTCTACGCTTTCAAATGTGTTGTATAAAACTAAAATATCACCATCTTTTCCATATTTTTTAACTATGTTTTGCACAAAAATAATTTCACCAGTTTTCAATTGACAACAACTGTCACCCACAGTACACTTAATACAAAAATCTCCTAAAATCACTTGCTTATGCTGAGATTCAATATCTGTAATATCGTTTGGAAGCCTAATATTCTGCTGCTGTTTTAATATAGGATACTTTAATTCAACCGCTTTTAGTTCCAATAAATTTTTTTCATGCAATCTTCGTTGTACCTGTTGTAATGGAAAATTTGGCTTTCGTATTAACTTTTTCAGCTGACCAAGATAGTTTTCAAATGGAAACGCAGATATGTTGTCTAAAGGTCCATACTTGATTGCATCTTGGCACAAATGTGAAAGTCCATGCACATTATAAGTTATCATTTCTGGACCATATATATCTGAGGTATGTTTTATGAACAGATTAAGAAAAGTATCAGCACTGACAGCATGATGTAAACATAATTTTGGACACAATAAAATTCTCATAGCAACAGATAATAACAAGAAGTTTTTATACATGGCTTCATTTAGTATATCTGCTAAGTATACAACACCAGTATATAACAAGAACTGTCTGAGTTCGGTTGCTTTCCATCTTTCAAATTCAGACACAGCCCTAGGCTTACGAGCAAATTCTTTTGGTATATACTTGGAAGCACCAACCAATCGAACAGAAAGTCGTGTTGAATCTCTTGCACCTAATCTAACATGCAAAGGACCTTTCAACCATATGTAAAGCAACTTTCTTACCACTCCCAAGCAGACAAGATGCATATAGTCATGAGGAAACTGTGTTACCATTCCAATACCAAGTTCCAAAAGAACAGACTCCCCATTGTGATGTTTTTTTTGAGTCATGTTAAAAAATGACTGATCTGTTCGAAGTTTAGCACCTAAAATAGGAAAGGTTACCCTTCCTATATAAAAACCTTTTTGGCAGCACTTATCACATCCGAAATATCCTCCATGCCCTTTGCATGCTTTTACAAATGCTCGTGCTGGACTATCACAAATAACAGCTGATATACTAAATTTGTATAATTTTCCACAGATAACAATTCCAGAAAGTAAAAGTGCTTTACTTTCTTCAACAAACTTTTTTAGAAACTCGTTGCAGTTTGATGGTTTACTTTTACCATAAAATAAACCAATTATAAATGGAGATTTGTTTTTCTGAATATTGTTTTGATGATACTCAATTAAACCCAATATTGGCCAAAACTGACCATTAGAACTTCGAAACAAAGGAAGACCATCAATATTTACTTGTATAGATATACAATTTAAATCATTAAAAAAAATTAAATTTGATATAGAACTCTTAATTCCGCTTTCAACACCAAAGTGATAATACTGTCCTCCAGAAATTTTGTCTACAGACATAACCAATTTTGTTTGACGTAAAGTACGTGAATCATTTGGCAACTCTGGAAACCAATTTTGCAAAACTTTTAACAATGAAGACAAAGCTTTCTCTGTAATGTCAAACTCAATTGACCATTGTGCCAAATTAATTCTTAAATTATAATCAATATGTAAAATACTATCGCCAGAAGATTCAGTGTCGGACGATTCTGGATAGCAATCAGAATTGTTCAAAATAGAATCTAAGTTTGCATCAATTTCATGAGTAGAAACATTGCTTTGACATTGGACTACATGATTTCGTGCTATATCAGGACTAATAACCAATTGAAGATTTGCATTATCTGCAGTTTTTGGTAAAATGTTTCTCTGATCATCTGTGTAGTCATCTAAGAACCTCTTGACATATTTTACTACCATTCGTCTTTTTGTCCAATAACTCATTACTAAAGATAAATAAGTAGTTTTGTTAACATCATGTAGTTATTGTACAGTTTTAAGATTCCACTCAAACAAATTTAAGAAATATATATATATATATATATATATATATATATATATATATATATATATATATATATATATATATATATATATATATATTTACAAATACATCATAAGTTGCAAAAAAGTGCGCTTTACTGCTTTAAAAAAGTGCGCTTTAATTCTTCATAAAAAATGAGGGAAACGAAGAAGATGTCATCAGTTGCGCCTAATGCTGCATTTGTAGATGTATATATATATATATATATATATATATATATATATATATATATATATATATATATATATATAATATATATATAATATATATATACTATATATATATATATATATATATATATATATATATATATATATATATATATATATATATATATATATATATATATATATACATATATATATATATATAATATATAATATATATATATATATATATATATATATATATATATATATATATATATTATATACATTTATTATTACTTAGTATATATAATATAAAGGTAATTTTAACAATAAAGCATGTACAACTTAAGTTGTACATGCTTTATTATTAAACACAAGGAGAAACTTCTCAACATAAGGAGAAATTTCTCCTTATGTTGAGTTTAAGCTATACAAATTTTTTTGTGAACTTTAAGCACATCTGAAATATTATGAAAAAATTATTATGAAGGAAAAAATAGTTAAATGTTACTTATGTATTTCTAAGATCTTTAGTTACTAAAGATCTTAGAAATACATAAGTAACATTATTTAAATATTTTTTTTACTAAAAATTTACAAAGCTAAAGTTTAGTAAACTTTTTTAATTATAAATGGTAATGGGGTATATACCCCATTACCATTTATAATTTTTCAATTAATATATATATATATATATATATATATATATATATATATATATATATATATATATATATATATATATATATATATATATATATATATATATATAAAATAAAATTTATAAAAAAAAAAAAAAAAACGTTAAAATTTTAATATTAATATTAAAAACCAACATTTTTTCATTAGAAGGTTTTAAATAATAACATAATAAATTTCAGTTGCCATAAAATATGAACTATATTTATTTACTTAAATTTGTTACCTTATAGAAATGTGTCCAATCAATTTAAATAATGAACAATTTGAACTTTACAATAAAACTTTACTTAAGTACTTAAGTTCTAATTTGAACTTTACAAATTTCAAATTAAAAAAAAAAACAGCGTGAACTTAAGTTCACGCGTAAGAGTAAATTTACACTTCTCGCCAATTTATTTTCTAGTTAAGGCACTACAGATATCGGACCGCCATGCTGAGCTGCCGCATTCGGCATTCTGCATAGAAACGACAAAGGGCCAACATGCACTAGCCTCTGTCGGCATTTTGTAGGCAAATCGAGCTATGGACCGCATTATAAATTCCGGCGGCGGTATTTTGTAGGTTAATCCAACTATGGACCGTTTTCAAAATGCCAGCAGCGACATTTTAGATAATGGTCCGCAACCGGCATGTTTGCTGGGTATGTTCCTAAAAGTGATTGTTTAGTAAATAAGTTATACTACTTTTTGTTAAAGCTCAATAAAATGTAGTTTTTTAAATTTATTATTACTTCCTTAAAGGAAGTAGTTATGATTTAAGTTATTAGAGCAAAAGAATCCATTTGCGCATATTTTTTTAACCATAACGTTGAAAAAATTACAAAATTATTTATAGTTTTACAAAATTAGTATCAGCGCCACTTGCGCAGTTAAAATCTAGTCATTGGAATGACTAAATAATAAATAAATAGTCATTAAACAAAATAAACAAATAAAAAGTTAATGATATAGATATCGACCAAAAGAAAATAACGCAAAATAAAAAGAAGAACAACAACTGACATAAAAGATAACGAATGAATGAGATAACACAACGTTTGACGATCAGAATGACGATAGAAAATAAAAAGAAAAAATATATATATTTTTAAATATTATGACAAAAAAATATAGACAAAAAAATAATAACTTGAACAATAGCAACAAACATAAAAAGCAACAATAATAAAAATTATTAGCAACAGACCACAAAAAAAATATTTGTCAACATAATTAATGTACAAATGTTTACGTCAATATAAATTTTGCACAAAATTATACAACAGTATAAACAAAACATAGAAACTCGCGACAACGTAAAAAGTACACATAAACAGACGACATTGTAAAGAATACACAAAAATTTACGATAATATAAGCAATCCAAATAACATACACGAATAAAATTTAAAAAATGTTTTTTTTGTTTTCTTTTAATAACTTATTAAAGTTTTTTATTTTCGAATTTGTCGCGAACATTTTTATTCTTTTTAACTTTGCGTTCAGTTCTTTAATTTATTTGATGATTTTCTTCGATTTTTATTTTTTAATATTTTCATTGTTTTCACTTTATTTTCTTTATTTTTCAAATTTTCTATTCTAAACAACTTTTATTTAATTTTCTTTTGCTCTTTTATCTATTTTTTACCTTTTCATCGTTAAAAGAATGCTTCCTCCATTTGCGACGTCATTGCAAAGTGAATTAAAGGGTTATTCATTTTTGAATGCGTGTTTATTCATTATTATAGAACCATTTATTCATTCTTATATGCGCGTTTTTAGGCGAGTCAACCACCCATAAAATCTCTAATATAATTTTATATAAACAATAAATAGGCTTTTATGTTTTTATATAGATATATTTAAAATATAAAATAGGTTGTTGCCACTGTTATATATTTAAAAAGGGTTGCCGAGCCAGCGTTGGATTTATGTAACTATGCACACGATTGAAAAATGGAGTTTAATTAAAGTCTGTGTTTCCATAATATTTATTCATTTTTTGAATACGTGTTTAATCATTCTTATATGCTCATTTATTCATTCTTTTTTATCTTCCATCCATAGGGATGGAAGAGAAAAAAGCAGTTCCAATCCTAAGTGACATTTACATTCGGTGAAAACCATCATCGAATGTAAAAAGTCTTCGTCCTTAGTATTTTTAACCTCATTTACCAGGAAACAAGAACAATTTGTTTTGAAGAACTGTAAACAGGGTTAAAAATACTTAGGACGAAGACTTTTTACATTTGTTGATAGTTTATTTAATTTAGTATTAGGTCTTTGTTTAATTTTATTATTAAATTTATTGATTGATTAAATTATTATATATTAAATATTCATTTAGGTAGATTTAAATTTAATTATTTATAATTATTACATAAATCCAGCGCTGGCTCGTCAACCATTTTTTAAATAAATAACAGTGGCAGCAACCTATTTTATATTTTAAATATATCTACATATAAACATAAAAGCCTATTTATTGTTTATATAAAACTATATTAGAGATTTTAGCGGTGGTTTACTCGCGTATAAAAAATCTAATAAAAAAAAAGTTGAAATTTAAAAAATTTAAAAAAATTTTCAAAATTCAATGTTTTCTCAAGTGTGCGGTTTTATCAGAATGTTATCTAAAACAGCACAACTTTTTTTTCTTTACATTTAATATTTTCGATAATTTTGTTATTATTTTTTTAACATATCAGGAAACCAAAAAAGTTCTTGCGGTTTTTCCGTATATAATAAAAACACACAAAACGACAAAAGTAAGTACATTTATTCATCAAAATAGTCACCATTAGCATCTAAAACCTTTTCCCAACGTAAAACAAGCTTATTTATTCCACTTCTAAAAAATTCTCGGTCCTTTGAGTCTATAAAAGCTTTCAACTCCATTTAAACCGCGTCCTGGTCTCGGAACTGCTGTCCTTTTAAATGATTTCCCAGGAAAAAGAAAAAATGGAAATCAGTAAGGGAGAGGTCTGGCGAGTATGGTGGATGAGGCAAACTCTCCCAACCAAGGCTTTGGAGCTTGTCCTGAGTCACGCGAGCGGTGTGCGGTCTCGCGTTGTCGTGGAGAAGCAGAACTCCTCTCCTGTGCACCAGTGCAGGCTGCTTTACAAGCAACAGGTCGTAAACTCGTTGCAGCTGTGCTGAGTAGACTAGTCCAGTAATGGTTTGGCCTGTTGGGAGCAGCTCGTAATGCACCACACACATGCACAGGAGAGGAGTTCTGCTTCTCCACGACAACGCGAGACCGCACACCGCTCGCGTGACTCAGGACAAGCTCCAAAGCCTTGGTTGGGAGAGTTTGCCTCATCCACCATACTCGCCAGACCTCTCCCTTACTGATTTCCATTTTTTCTTTTCCCTGGGAAATCATTTAAAAGGACAGCAGTTCCGAGACCAGGACGCGGTTGAAATGGAGTTGAAAGCTTTTATAGACTCAAAGGACCGAGAATTTTTTAGAAGTGGAATAAATAAGCTTGTTTTACGTTGGGAAAAGGTTTTAGATGCTAATGGTGACTATTTTGATGAATAAATGTACTTACTTTTGTCGTTTTGTGTGTTTTTATTATATACGGAAAAACCGCACGAACTTTTTTGGTTACCTATAATAATATATTAATAGAGTAAAACTGGGTCAAATCGCACACTTATTAATAAAAATTAAATTACTTTTTTATTTTTTATTTTATTTTATTTTTTTATTAAATAGGTAATTAAAAACTACATAAGATAATATATATATGTTAAGAAAAAAAAAAATTTATCAAAAATGTTTAATGTAAAGAAAAAAAAGTCATGCGGTTTTAGGTCACATTCTGATAAAACCGCACACTTGAGAAAACATTGAATTTTGAAAACTTTTTTAAACTTTTTAAATTTCAACTTTTTTTTATTATATTTTTATCACAACTTATTTTTAAGAAACTATATTCAAGTTTTTACACTTTTTTTTCAACAAGAAAATTTAGTTCCAACAACATATTTCTTTGGTAAACGTGTTTCTTTACACATCGTGTTTCCCGACATATCGAATTCTCGCATTGCAACATTTCTGTGTGTAGCTGTACTCTACACTTTTTACATTTTGCAACTTTTAATCGTTTGGGCAGCCGGTACTTGTTCTTCATTACTTTATGCTGAGGCTGCTTAACATTGTTATGCTCAGTTATTTGAGTACTTGGCATAGGGAGTCTACGCTTTGTGTTAAGTTTAGCAACATTCACGACTTTCTTTGTTGCTTCATTTTCATCATTTTGTTTGAGGAACTCGATTACATTTTCTTTGGTAATACATTTTTAGCCAACTTTTGACATGTTGCACTACTTTGATTTCTTAACATGCGATTGATTTCTGACGATTGCATGCAAGCGTGTAAAACATTTACCACTCTCGTTCAGCAGTGTGAGCAACAATAGAAAATTTTATTTATCTAAATTCTTTCATTTTGAGTCTTTGCAATACTTTGTAAGAATTTCTTTCCATGGTTGTTTGGCATGATAACAGACACCTCTATCCAATGGTTGTAAAATTTGTGAAGAATGCTCTGGTAGACAAATCAAGATTATATCGTGTTTTTTGCACAGCAATACCGCTTCAAAAGGTATGTGAGTTGTATGCCCGTCTAATACTAAAATGTGAATACCACCAACTTGCTCATTTTCGGGTATAAATACTTCTTTCAGTCATTGAATAAACGTATCGTGCTTCATCTAACCTGATTTTGAAATTTAATATTTGGTGCCAACTAGACCACCTCTTGCCCAGTTAGGAAAAAAGTTTCTTTTGGATTTGTATATCACAAATAGTGGTGCAAAATGACCATTAGCGTTGCAGCAACTGTTTACAGTATAATGAATTTCTTCATTGTTGCCACTAAGTTTAAATGCACGTTCTTTCCCTTTTCGACATATTACGCTTGCTTTGCCTTAATCACACAAAAATCTGTTTCATCATAATTCCAAATATGCGACCCATACCAGTCTATTGGTATTGCTTAGCGACGCATTCAAAATAACGATCAATTATTTCTGGCATGCAAGAAGCAGCTCTTTTAGATGCTAAGTTATCCATTTTCTTGTTGAAATTTCTTTTGATTATCTCTTCATAAAGGCAAAAAACCAGTTTTTACCAGGCTTGCCATTTTTGAATAAGTGCAATTGATCTTCGCGTTTAAGGTAGTATACAAACTCTAGAATTTCATTTCGAGTTAAACCATAAACCCAGTCACCAAGTAATTAGAACTCATGCACCATCAATCTTTCTATTTCATTTGAAAGTACGTTGTTGTACCTGAGCCATGGAAGTCTTTGTTGTTGTTATTTTTGAGATCTTTGAGCGTTGAGACTGGAACACCATGTTTGAATGCAGCTTTTCTCAGTGATATTTTATTTTCTTTCATATCAGTTAATGCGGCTAGTATATCGTTTTCCTTTTATATTTTAGTTTTTTTAGTTAACATGTTCAAGTGAGTGAGTTAAATTGAATTGAGTGAGTGATGCTTATATTAGGAAATAATATAATAATTGGTTTTTAATAAGTTAATTAGATAAAGATAGGCGCTTAGTCACTTGCGAAAAACTAAATTAAGTAATTAATCGAGTGTGCGGTTTAATCAGAAAAAATAGTTTTTTTTACTTTTTTGATTTTTTATTTAACTTTTTGTTCTAGCTGCATAAAAGTTATACTATCAGAACTAAAATTAAATTTTCTACAAGAAAGTGCTAAAATTATTTTTATTACATTTTCAGTTCAAGCGCAATTTTGTTCGCAACGATAAAAAATATTTTAAAAATTTTAACTCCCAGTTAAAGTTGTAAAAAAAAGAAAAAAATGGAGTTAAACCGACATATAATTTTATCAACTCGAATAGAGGAGATGGTTCTGTATTTAAATATGATTTTATTTTTCTCATAGCCATATCCGTTTAGTTTTTATTTGATAATTTCGATCAGTGTGTGGAATGATGTGGTGTGCGGTTTGACCTGGTTTTACTCTGAGAATGAACAAACACGCATATAAGAATGAATAAATGCGCATATAAGAATGAATAAACACGCATATAAAAATGAATAGATGCGCATATGAAAATGAATAGCCCTGTAATATTGGGAATATTGGGACCATTAAAATAATATTTGTTTGTCTGTGTCTTCAGACATATAAGCTGTAAGGTGTTGCAACTAAAACTTTTAGTCTGAATGAAAAAAAAACAATTCCCGGTATGAAGTATATTCATAATGTATCTAGGAAAAATATAAATGTATAATAATACATTTATAGGTAAATATATATAATACAAACATAATAATATATAGAAGTTGTCATGACCCGTAAAATACGGGTTTGGTAAATTACCTTTACTATACTTATTATTATTACCTTACTTCAATATGTTTTAGTGAGCGTTAGAAAAATAATTATATACATATATAAAAACTATTCATTGAACTATTCATTGAACTATTCATTGAACTAACAGTTCTATTGAACTAACAGTTCTATTTGTGTTAATAAGTAAAAATACAAGTTGCTATCAGTTATTAAAAATGGCAGTAACCATTAGCGAAATTCGAACAATGTTCAAGTAAATATTTGCGGACTACAAAAAAGATATAGTATTACTAATAAAAAAAACAAGAAGAAAATATTCTTAAACTCAGCAGTGCGAATGCAAAAATAACAAGCGACCGACAACAAAAAGCTGAAACAAACATTAAAGACAGCATGGAAAAAGTTAAAGGATTGGAAAAGGAAGTATTTATTATAAAGGAAAGTTTAAATTTTGACGAGGAACTCATCGAAAAAAAGGTCAAAAATAATATTATGTCTATTGAAAAAAAAAGATTTTGTAAAACCGAAGCACATAAAAACGATGACATTATTGACTTTAAAAAAAAACTTAGAGAAATTGAGGATCGGTCACGAAGAAATAACCTTAGGATTGATGGCATCAAAGAAAATGAAAATGAAACATGGTCTGAAAGTGAAATAAAAGTGATTAAACTTTTTGAAGAGACTCTAGGGGTGGAAAATGTGGGAATTGAACGAGCGCATCGTAGTGGACGCCGAGATGCAAAAACACCACGCACAATTATTATTAAGCTTTTAGACTACAAAGGTAAGGATGATTTTTTAAAAAATTCTTCTAAATTAATGGGTGAAAATTTCTACATAAACGAAGATTTTTGCTTTGAAACGAACTTAATAAGAAAAGATCTTAGAGAAAAATTGAAAATTGAGCGGCAGCTGGGAAAATTTGCATAAATATCATATGATAAGCTGATTGTACGCAAGTGGGTGTTTAAGAAAACGAAAGAAATCTCGAATCTGTGTCAGTAAGAGTTAGGGTTTATAACTTTTCTTTTAAATATTGCTAACTATTTATTAACTATTTTACGTTTATTTATATATGCGTTACTTTAAATGGAGGAAAGCTTTATTATAAAATTTCTAGATGGAAATGTCGTCCTCAGTGACGTCAATGACTCTAATAACTTTAATCAAAAAACATTTGAAAGCCAATACTCTACAGTTATTGAATCTTCTCAATATCTTCAAAAAAATAAAAATAGTTTTTTCAATTTTAAACATTAATATTCGAAGTTTAAATAATAATTTTGAAAATCTTAGGCTTTTGTTGGATGAATTAAAACACGATTTTAAATTTATTTGTCTAACGGAAATTTGGTGTAAGCGTGGCGAAACAAATGCTCAATTTGAACTAATGAACTACTCATCAGTTTACCAATCACGTGGTTTTCGTGTTGGTGGGGGCGTATGTATTTTTGTTCACGACTCAATTAGTTATAATTTACGTCACGATCTCTGGGTAAATGAAAAACATTGTGAGTCATTATGCATTAAATTAATAAATAAAACAACAACAAAAATAATTATAAATGCCACATTTAGACCTCCATATACTAGCTTAAAAAAAATTAAAAACTTATCTTATACCATTCTTAACAAATACAAATAAAACCCGAAGTCAGGCCTACTTAATTGAGGATTTTACCATAGACCTAATAAACCATGCTTTCAATAGTAATGTTAACAATTTTATAAATACTCTTCTACAAAATAATTTGATTCCGTCAATAAACAAGCCAACGAGAGTGACTAACAACTCTTCTACACTTCTTGATAATATAATAACTAATAACCATCTTAATAACCGTCTTTACACAGGCATAATCAAAACTGACTTATCGGATTATTTCCCAACATTCCTACTTACTAACAATATATTATTAAACAGTATTCCTTCTCAATCCATTATATATAGGCGACAGATCAATGAAAACTTGGTAAAAAAGGTTCAAATTCCTTTTAAAAGACAACGTTGATTAGAATTTGGTATTGCAGTCACATGACGTCAACAACGTATACGATCTATTTTTAAATCAATTCTGCAAGCAATATGATCAAACATTTCCTGAAAAAAAAATTATTGTAAAAACCAAAACTGTTTTAACTCCATGGATGTCTAACGGGTTACTAAGATCTTCAAAAAGAAAACAAAAGTTATATAAAAACTGAAACAAAAAAAACTTATAAAAACGAAATGACTTATTAAAATTATAAAAATATATTTGAAAAAACAAAAAGGAACTCAAAAAAGCTTTATTATGCAAAGCTATTTAGTAAAGCCATCGGAAACACTGAAAAAACATGGAGTGTAATTAAAGAAATAATAGGAAAAAATAATTATGCGGGAAACATTCTGTCAATAAAAGTAACAATTGATAAAAACACAATTTATGAAAAATTAATTATTGCTGAAAAACTATTTGAATTTTGTTTAAAAAATTACGATAAAGTTATGGATGAACCTAATATAAAACTAATTGAATTGCAAACCGCATTTTTTTACCTTAAAACTATCAACAGTGCTGGATTTGATAAAGTTAACGTTAACGCTGTAAAATCAGTACATAATGTAATAAAACCCTCGTTATTTCACATATTTTATCTTTCATTTAAAATAGGTATTGTCCCTGAAAAGCTAAAAATTGCACGAATCACGCCGATATTTAAGTCCGAAGATGACTCAAATATTTCTTATTATAGGCCTATATCTATTTTTCCTTATTTTTCAAAATTACTTGAGAGAATAAGGTACAATTTGCTATTTAATCACTTATTAGAAAACGACATACTGTATTCAAAACAACTTGGTTTCAAAAAAAAAATTCAACGGAGCATGCAGTGATTGAACTAGTAAATCAAATATCAAGTTCATTCAGTAGTAATTATTTTACCTTAAAATACCGTTAATCATAATACACTAATAAAAAAACTTGAATTCTATGGTGTAAAAAATAATAAATTACTTTGGTTCAAAAGTTATTAGACCGATAGAAAACAATTTATAGTTTATGAACAAAAACAAACATTTCCGACTGCCATAACTTGTGGGGTTCCCCAGGGCTCTATTTTAGGACCACTGTTGATCCTAATGTATATTAATGATTTAAACTTAGGAACTGACCTATTAAATTGTATTCTTTTTGCAGATGACTCCAATCATTTTTATTCCCACAGTGATATTATTACACTATTTAAAACAACAAACAAACAATTATTGAAAGTTAATGAGTGGTTTAAAAGTAATAAACTTTCTCTAAATGTGGATAAAACCAAATTTATTTTGTTCCACAAACAGAAGAAATGAAAAAATATTCCCATAAAATTGCCTAATCTAATAATCAATAACACTAACATTAAAAGAAAAAACTCAGTCAACTTTCTAGGCGTAATCTTAGATGAACATATACATTGGAGTTTACATATAAAAGGTAGTGATAATAAAATATCAAAATTTAGCAATGATATATAGGACTAAACTATTTTTTAACAGTAGTTCTTTAAAAAGTTTATATTTCTCTTTATTCATTGTTGTTTAATTTATTGCAATATTGCATGGGCAAGTACAAACCATACAAAATTATAAAAGTTGTACTGTAAACAAAAATACGCGTGCAGAATAACTTTTGGAGCTAATAGAACTCTACCTTGTGAGCCTCTTCTGCCAACACTTGGAGCATTAAATATATATAAAATCAACTTACATCAAGTTTTAATGTTCATGTATAAAACAAATATAGGATTATCTCCTAAAATATTTCAATCCTATTTTGACAAAATAGTTCATAAATATCCAACAAAATTTTCAAATAACAACTTTGTTGTCCCAAAATATAATTCAAAAATAACTTCATATTCAGTTCTTTATCGTGGACCACACTTGTGAAAATGTTTCCCAAAATTGTAAATACACATAAAACTAGTATAGAGCAGTTTAAAAATGAATCAAAACAGGCAGTCTTACTTATGGATTTTAATGTATCCGATTTTAAATGTTTTTTTAAATTAAAACGCAAATACAAAAAATAATTAATGCAAAAATTGTCACTGAGTGTACCTACATTTTTTTTATTATCTTAATTATGGTATTACCAGTATGACGTTTGCTGACTTATTTATGCTATTTCTATGGTGTATATTAGTTTATTTACTTTTTATTTTTTAAATCTTAGTTTAAATTTTTAAGTTTTAAGCAAATGATAATATCTTATTTATTTTTTCTTATTCACTTGATCTTAGTCTTTCCTTAAACTTTTATTCTTTCAAATTTTTCTTTAAATGACAACGAATTGTTATCTAATTTACTTTTACATTTTAATTTTTTCTATAAATAGTTTGTTAACTATAGATATTTAAATATTATGGTTTTTGTAAATACGTGAGAATAGGGCTTGGTGATAAGGCTAAATTAGTCTTGTTCTTGCCTCGCGCCAATATTTATTTTTATTTATGAGCTTCGAAACTGTATATATTATTTAACGGCAAAAAAAAATTAAAAATACTTGAGGAACCCATTTGCAAAAAGTCCGAATAAACTGATTTTGAGAAAACAACAAAAAACTAAACTACTTTTAGTTGTGCATCAAGGAAAATTAATATTTTTTTTGTCCATTTTTAGGACCAAAAAGTTTTTAATTGGTCCAATATTTAAATAGGTGATAGATTTATGTATATAAAACGTGGAAATAGAAATAACTCAAAGTTTTTATTTTTGTGGCTTAGCTCCTCACTTATTGTTTACTTTTTAAAGCAATAAAATAAATTTTCTTTTATAATTAACTTTGAAAAACTTTAAACGTTCTGGTAGATGTTGAGCGATTCGCTATTTATCAACAATATCATTACCAGTCTAAATAATATTTAGAATACCCGCTTGAAATGTGTTAATTACTACTGGCATAAAAAGTTTCAAAAAACATGAGATGACTTAACTATGTGGAGTAGCGGACTTAACATGACCCGTATCAATACTATTGTTAAATATTAATATATTACTGGTCATGGTAAGTCTATTCCGCACCTACCATTTTAATAATTTCGCTTTATTTCAATAATTTTTAAAAAAGAGCATAATAATAAAGTCTTTGTTTTGAGTTAACGATTAACTTACAATACGGTATTGATTAATTAATTAATTTTATTAATTAAGCTATACAAAATTAATAAATAAAAATTAATTATAAATAATAACAAAAAGTTAATAGAAACTTATCAAAGGAAAAAATAATAGGGCCCGTTTAAGCCTTTTTTTTTTTTCTTACAAAAATCTACAGAAGTTGTAAAATATAATAAATAAATTGGCCATCTTCAGCTTATCAGGACTCTTGCCCTGTTAATTTTATAGAAAATTAACATTTCCATCTAAAATCATTTTTCTATAAGAAAGTTGTCTCTTTAATCATAGCTATAAGAAAGATACAGTTTGGAAGCGAACAATATCGCATTGTTTTAACACTTTAATACTGTTTTTTCTCGTTTCCGGACTTCCGAACCTGCACAAAAAGATTGTTGTTGTTAGCGGTTGCCTGTTATTTTTTTAAGTTGACTTTCTATTTTTACTGAAATTGATTTTTTTGATATGCCTGGTGAAAATTGTGCAATATTTGGTTGTTCAACTTCAAGAAGACACAAAGGTATCAGCATTTTCAAAGTTCCTACTCCAACTTATGATGCAAATAAGAAATGGAGTAATAAGCTTATTAACGTAATTACTAGAGACAGACTCATCGATGATTCTTTGAAAAAACGAATTGATTCCTTCAACCTTTATATTTGCAAGCTTCACTTTATTGATGATCAATTTTGAGTTTACTCATCTCGGAAAAATTTAAAGGATGGAGCATAGCCATCTCTAAATCTCCCTAAGAAAAGTAATAAATCACAGCGAAGTTCAATATCCATTACAAAACGTGAGGAGTTTTTAGTGACGCAAGAGTTAATTTCTCGAACTACAACGTCATGTTACAAATCTTTTGATGATTTAAAAAAACGTATTTTAAAGCTCTCTCTTGGTGATTGTTGGAAAATTTCTTTGGATGATAGATTTGCAGTAATTACTTGTAATTCTTCAGAACATATTTTACTAAAGTATGAAGTTTATATCGACGAGTTGCTAGACTATTGTGTAATAATTTTAGGTTGGATGTTACCAATAGATCATTTTTTGTACTTTCAATGTAAAAGATCTTTTTTAAACGTTTCTTTATCAAAACTTATAAGTCATACTGAAACGCTTGTTGTTTGTCCTGGTGTTGAAGTAAAAAGTTTAGACTAAATCAACCAAAACTTTAAATTTGAAAAGCATGTTATGACTAAAAAATTTAACTACTTGCTTTTTAAGCAACTTTCTCTTAAACCTAGATTAAATCAAGATGAGTTTTATCGTTCACTTAATTGTAATATTTTAATAAAATCCCAGAGTTGTTGTTATTCATGCCATTCTTTGCAACTTAAAACTAATTATGAAGTAAATAATAAAAATAAAACTTTAAACCAACCTGCAAAGCTGAATGCTCCTCTTAAGTTTACCTCCACTAAACGAATTAAATTAAGGTTGCAACAACATCGTTTAAAATGCAAAGTTTAAAAGCAGGTTGTACTCTGGTTTTAATCAAAATAATATTCCAGACTTCATGAAACTATTTTGGAATGAGCAGCAAAAATATATTAAAGCTTCCAGCCTCTGTAGTGTTAAGTATCATCCAATGATAATAAAATTTTGTCTCAATTTAGCAGCTAAATCTTTGTCAGCATATTCTGGTTTGCCTTTTGATAGTAAGACTGGTTCAGGATTTTTAGTTCTTCCAAGTTTACGTACCTTGAGAGACTACAAAAATTATATACATCCTTCAAGAGGTTTTAATCCTCAAGTCATTAATGATCTTGCAAGTAAAACTTCTAACTTCTCTAGTTCTGAACAATTTGTTACAATGCTGTTTGATAAAATGAAAGTTCAAGAAGATTTGGTTAGGGATAAATACTCTGGTGAGTTAATTGGATTTGTAGATTTAGGAGATATTCAAACTAACTATGCAACACTTAAAAATGCGAGAGAACTAGCCTCTTATGTTTTAGTTTTTCATTTTAAAAGTATAGTAAACCCATTTTCCTATAGTCTAACAACATTTGCCACAACTGGAGTAAAATCGACATAATTTATGCCAATATTTTGGAAAGCGGTGCGTTATCTGGAGAGTATAAATTTGAAAGTCATAGCTGCAACTGCAGATGGTGCATCTCCAAATAGGAAGTTTTTCAAAATAAATAAGAAATTAAATAGTGGCTCAGGGAAAAAAAATTATATATCGCACTTAAAACTTATTTAGTAATGATAATAGATTCATCTTTTTCTTTGTAGATGTACCTCATCTAATCAAAACTTTTCGAAACTGTCTAAGTAATTCTGGTTCTGGATCTAAATCACACTACATGTGGAATAGTAGATTTTTTCTTCTTCGGAATCATATTTCAACATTTTAGAATTCTGATTTAGAAAGAGATTTAAAACTTGTTCCTAAACTAACAAGTGATCATGTAAACTTAACACCATATTCTGTGATGGGGTACGTCTTCCATTCCAAGTATTAAGCAAAACGGTAGGAAATGTTTTAAAGCAGTTTGGACCGCCAGAAGCTGCTGCAACTGCAGAATTTTGTTTAATGATGGATATGTTTTTTGATTGTTTGAATGTAAGAACAGTGTTGAGCATATAAAAAAAAGAAAGTCATTTTTAAAACCTTGTGAATCAATAAATTATTCAAGATTTGCTTGGTTAGATAACTTCCTCTTATACTTTAAATTGTGGAAAGAATCTATAGATCAACGAGAAGGAAGTTTTGATGAGAGCTCAAAATCAAAAATCTTTATTTCTTCTCAAACTTATGAAGGTTTGCAAATTACATTGCATTCATTAAGAAGTTGTTAAATTTTTACTTGAAAATGGTGTTCAGTTTGTATTTTCTGAAAGATTCTGCCAAGATGACCTTGAAAACTATTTTGGAAGACAACGTGCAATTGGTCGCAGAAAAGATAATCCATCTATCAAAGGTTTTGGCTACAACGACAATACAATCAAGTCACAGTTTTCATTTTGTCCAAATACTGGTAACATTGAATCAACTAACAATAATATCATGGATATTGAAAATAATCCTTTACTGAAAAGAAAAAAAAATAGTTCAAAGTTAATTCAAATTAAAAACCAACATTAAGTTCTGCTTTTTTACATTTATTAATTGAAAAAAAAGGTTATTTTCACAACCACATAGTTTTAAAAGCATTATTTGTCATTCATAATGGTAAGAGTATCTATAAATGAATTAGCATAAAGGCATTGTATTTTTCTTCAAAAAATATTTCTAAACAAAATACGATTGGCGTATTTTATTAAAATAAATCGGCGGGCATCCATGAATCTCAAGTAAGTTAAACTACTAATTTTGGACCCGCCCTCCTATTTTTTAAACCCCAGAAATTATATTCCTGAGGGTTATTTAAAAAGGAAATTATTTTTTTGAATATTTTAGGGGGCGCCGTTTGACTGTTGTAGGGGGCATGAGGGCAGCTTGCCCCCCCCCCCCACGCTTTATACTAAATCCGCCACAGGTTAAGTAAGCATTTAAAATAAACAAGATCAATACTTATAATTTTAATTCACTTGGAATAACCTTTGCTTGTTTTCTATTTGCTTGCATAATTATTTATAAGTAAATAAAGGAGGACTGTGACCGACGGTCGCAGGTGTGATCAAAGTTTGCTTTGAAAAAATATATATTATTAAATGAAAGCGATGAAGTACTTCATCACTTGTGTGACTATATAGTGATAAAATAATTTGTCACTACATAGTCATAAGAATATCTTTAACGTAACTAAAATTAATTCACGTCAACAAAATTTTACTTTATTGGCTCAGCCAGTACCGTAGCAACGGAAAATTGCCCCATGCAAGTAAGGTTATTGAGGTGCCAAAAGAAACAACTATTTTCTATAAATAGCTCTTCTTAATTATAAAAAAATACTTTTATTCTTCCTTATGAATTTCTTTTTAAAAAAATATTGCTACGAAATGTCATAAAAATTACTAATAATTTTAATCTTAATAATTTTTGGTTTAAAAATGTGCTTTTTACTACAAAATTTAGACAATTGATTTTTTCAAGTGTTTCTAAAATTTGAATCAATTTCTGGTTCTTTTGAGACCCAGGTTGATATAATTTTTGAAAAAAAAAAACTTTTATAAGCGAACTAAGGTGAAATCAAGGTTCATGGGGTGTGTAACCTCTTTCAACAAAAACAATGACATTTTAGTTTTAGGGCAAGCTATATATATACATATATATATATATATATATATATATATATATATATATATATATATATATATATATATATATATATATGTATATATATATATATATATATATATATATATATATATATATATATATACTTACTCTTGCCAACTAGAGTGAGCAAAACATGATAAAATATGTTACCTTTTCTTAAGTGCGTCTTTTTTAGAAAGTTTTAATTTGTTTAGTAGTGTTTTTTTTAAAAAAAGGAAAAACAATGGAAAAAGCTGATCTCTGCCCTAACCCAAACCTTTCAATGTGCTAACAACTTACTTGCAGGTTCTCCATAAATTAGTCTATGCATGTACCCTCATCTATCCCTAAATCAGTTTGATGTCAGTGTGATGTCAGTGTGTTGTATATATATATATATATATATATATATATATATATATATATATATATATATATATATATATATATATATATATATATATATATATATATATATATATATATATATATATATATACATATATATTTATATGTATATATATATATATATATATATATATATATATATATATATATATATATATATAAATATATATGTATTCAAGATTATGATCAATTGCGTATATATATATATATATATATATATATATATATATACATAAATATATATATATATATATATATATATAAATTAGTAAAAACACTTATCTAATTTTTGATTACTTCAACACTGTGTTTCACCATCAGTAGGTTCATCAGGAAGATTCTTCCTGATGAACCTACTGATGGTGAAACACAGTTATCTACAAAATGTGACCTACCAACTACGGAGTACGGAGCACGGCTTCCGAGATAGACTAAGACTTTTTTTTTTAAATTTGTGTGTCTGGATGATATAATAATATTATTATTTAGTGCTATATAATTAGCTGCTATAATGCTGCCATCTAGCGAGTGAATGTGCATGTATTATTATGTAAAATAAAAATGGCGTCAAACAAACAACACCAAATGAAGCAGATAATTATTAAAATTATCCTTTATTTTAGCTGTGTTGTCTTTGTATGGTTAGATCATGGCAGAAAAGATTGAAACTGTCCAAATGAAGAAACTACTCACTCGCAATGATAACATATGCCTATTATTTTGCATCATTTCACGGATGAGCATAAATGTTTTGCCAACGTATGCAGATATCATGAAACATTTTATATCAGTAAGAAAAGAATTGTCTGATGGCCAAGCCAAAGAAGCTACGATTAATGAAACAACCAGGAAAATATCTGTTGATCTTGAGACAATATGGCACAGAGCATCAATTCCAGTAATATCCCGTCAGCAAATAATAGCTAAAACAAGAGATTACCATGACAAACATCGTTCACTTCTGAAACCGTTTAAACAGAGGTCCAAGGAGAAGGAGTCACAGTACCTGAACAAAGTTGAAAACTTCAAAATTGACTCAAATCGAATTTTTGATATTGCTTCGTGTAAATGTCTTTTTGACATGTGCTTTTAAAACGAGTCGTAAAGTTCCACCAAATGAAATAATATTCCTTGCAGATCAAAGAACAGAAAGGAAAATGACTTGCAGATGAATTGAGATTTTATAAATGTGAATCAATTACAAATGCTGAAACTTTGAAATCACATCCAGATTGTAGCTTGGAGGATGAATGCAATGATGTCACGTTAGGTGATTTAGATGAAGCTATCACCGAAAGAGATAGTGATGAAGATGTTGACTTCATGACAGACTCGCCTAAGTTACCATCATCAACAAATAATAAAAGCTCACAAGAAATTTTGAACTCTCAAATGCAAACTCCACTACCAACATTAGCTCGTGAATGTGATCGATGGGGAGTAATGGATTGCTCAGCTGCAGCATTAGCATCGGCTGTTTTGGTTGATTATGGCATTATTAATGCACATGACTCATCTTATGTTACTGACTCAAGTCAAATTTGTAGAGAAAGACAGAAAAAGAGAAAAATTTTACAAGCTGGTGCTGCCAAAACATTGGAAGGGTTATATTTCGATGGTCGAAAGGACAAAACTCGAAGCCAGATCATTAAAGGAAACAGGTATCATCTAGCTTTGGAGACCGAGGAGCACGTTGTGTTAATAAAGGAGCCTGGCTCTTAATACCTGGGACATGTTAAAACATCACAGGGATCTTCACAAAGTATAAAGATTAGCATTATATCATTTTTGAATGCAAATGTTATTGATGCCAGTTCATTGGTGGCAATCGGATGTGATGGCACGAATGTCAACACAGGTAATATTGGTGGTGTTATTCGACTTCTCGAGCTTCGTTTCAACAAATCTCTACACTGGTTTGTATATTTATTACATATAAATGAGTTACCATTGAGGCATCTCCTGATTAACCTGGATGGATCTACACATGGGCCAAATTCATTTAGTGGTCCAATCGGAAAATTATTGAAGAACATGTACTTGCCAGTTGTCAGTTTTCAATCAATTGAAGGAAATGTGTTGTCCAGCATTGATGCACATGATCTCAGTACAGATCAAAGGTACTTACATGAAATGTGTCAAGCAATATCCAGTGGCCAATGTAGTTTTGAATTGGCTAATCGAAAATTGGGACCCCTGTGTCATTCTCGATAGATAACAACTGCTAGTCGTATCCTCCGGTTATATGTATCTACAGAAAAGCCAGACAAAAACTTGATCATTCTTGTAGCTTACATACAAAAGGTATATGCACCTATTTGGTTTGAAGTGAAGTCTAAGCATTCCTGTACGGAGGCAGTCGCAATCTCTTTCGAATCGTACATTATACCAGATACTTGCCTATTGAGCTCAAGAAAATTGTTGATCCTGTTTCCAAAGAAATGTATACTTTGCTCACCCAGAAAACTTTTTAATATCAATGGCAACCGATGAAAGGCCCAACATTCGTCAATTAGCACTAAGACGTGTATTGGCTGCAAAATCGATATCCGACAAGACCTATGCTAAACCTACAGTTAGATTGTTAAAGATACCACCGCTAAACTTTGAAGCAACAGATTATACAGACATAATTAAATGGTCATCAAATAAAAGTGCTGAACCTCCAATGTTCAGAGCAATTGAATCGACTCAGCTTAAAAACAGCATTCTGACCTCAGAAATGCTAAAATTTAAAAGCTTTCCATGCCACACATACCACACCATGTCTGTAAAAAGAGGCGCGAAGCTAGTCACTGAAGCCGGTATGGCAGTCTGTGAATCTCAGCGTGATGGTTTTATTCGTGCAAGAATAGAGTCGCGATCAGCTATGAAAGTCTTTAACACAAGATCTGATTTCAGCCTTTCAAAATGACGTTCTTGAAATGATTAACTGACAGAAAATAAACTTGAACCAGAATTACTTAATTTTGTTTGAAATAATTGTTATTCTTAATTTTTGTGGCATCGCAAAGTTCTCAATTTAGATGAATATATTTTCATTAGGTTCTGATATGATGTTAAAACCATCATACATGTTTATTTTAATAGAAATAGAAAAACAAGATCAGTTTATGTTTAGCCATTGATTTTTTTTGTCAAAATATGAATTTAATAATAATTGTAATTTCTAACTTTTTGGGGATTTTGGGGGAATTCAAAGTCTTTGTAGCACCTCAAGATAATTTACTAGAGCATTGCAATATTTACAGAGTATTTCTGATATTAATAGACAACTTTTGCAAACCCAGGCAAAATGAATTTCAATCAAAAAAAAAATTTTCTAAATTTTTTTCCATAGGTCACTTTTTGGGGATTTTGGGAGATTTCAAAGTCCTTGGGGCACATCAAGATAATTTTTTAGAGCATTGAGATTTTTACAGAGTATTTCTGATATGAATAGACAACTTTTGCACACCCAGGCAAAATGAATTTCAAAAAAAAAAAATTTTAATGTTTTCACTGCACCCTAATGTATTTATGTATATATATATATATATATATATATATATATATATATATATATATATATATATATAAATATATATATATATATATATATATATATATATATATATATATTTATATATACATATATATATATTTATATATATTTATATATATATATATATATATATATATATATATATATATATATATATATATATATATATATATATATATATATATATATATATATATATAAATACGCAATTGATCAACGAACTCTTACAAATAATGTAATCTATATATATATATATATATATATATATATATATATATATATATATATATATATATATATATATATATAAATACGCAATTGATCAACGAACTCTTACAAATAATGTAATATATATATATATATATATATATATATATATATATATATATATATATATATATATGTATATATATATATATATATATATATATATATATATCTATATATATATATATATATATATATATATATGTATATATATATATATAAATACGCAATTGATCATAACCCTGAATTTACAATGAGATTTACAACAAAAAGCTAACAAAAAGTTTATTGAAGTTCTATCTTAATAAATTAAGTAACAATTAAGTGAAATTTTAAATTAAAGTAGTTTTATGCCATTAATGTTTTAAAAACAAATGTGGCTATGAAAATAGCCTTTTATGTTCAATATTTATGACAATTTCCTTCACTTGCTTCCTTTATTTCGCATCGCAATGAACAAGTCTTGCAAATTTTCTCTCTCATCTTATGTTTTTCAATAATATCTTTGGCATAAGAAAATGAACGAACTCTTACAAATAATGTAATTAAGTGCTCTTGCAAATTCTAACTAACTTCAGTTGATTCTGTATCATTGCAAACTTGTTTATAAAGGGATAAAATAATATAATTTGTCAACATGGACTCGATTAGAACTTCAGGATCTAGTTTGGAAAAAACTTATTTTGTTTTTCTACGAAAAAAATTCTCGCATGTCAGAAAAAGATCTTAAATTATATTGTTTACTTTCCACTAACCACCTCTATCTCTAATATTTACAAGTGTCTGAGTATCATCTTCCATAACCCTGCAGCGCAGTAAAATTGAAACACACTGTTGGCTATACTTACATACATTTTTACTACTTTTAAGTTTAGTATACACTCTCTGAAAAATATATTCAATAAGATATTGTAAACTCTTTCTCTCTATATCAGTTATTTCCTGAGTTGTATTTACAGATTCAATAGGATTTGGTTTTATATCAGAAAGTTTGTTTAATATAAGAAAAGAGATTTCAGTGAGTTGTGTATTACTCAAAGTTAGATCGCTAAAGTGTGAAGTTAGTAGATTTTTGCTCAACAATCCATAATAATTTTGATAAAATAAATCACTATTGCCTTTAAATTTGTCTATTAATGGTTTTAACTTTTGCTAAAGGTTTCAGCATCATCTATTGAATAACTAAATTTCTCGCATTAATACTGTTTTCTTATATCAAATAGCAGAGACATGTCTATTTGCAATAAACTTGCACATTCTTCAACTATGCTTTTCAGCTTTAGTGGTGACAATGTATTAGAAGAGTTCTCCGTATTATACATTTCGGAAGAATCTATTTCAAAAGTCTCTAAAATATGCTTCGATGCAATGTGTCTCTCTAAACCTTTAGTTGTCTTGTAAACTTTGGGACACTGAATGCATGCATGTTGTTCGACATTATCTCTATAAATACCGATATCAGAAACAATAGAATCTATATCTGTAATTAAGTTAATGTCATTGTTCAAAAATCCTCCTTCAACCACGTCAAACAAACATTCCAAATCACAAGTTATCTCGAAATCGCTGCTTAAAAAATGCCATTTTTTAAACTTGTGCAGGTTTGCCGGGTCGTTGTGCAGTTTTCAAGTTAAAATCAAAAAACAATGGAAACGGTTTGTGTTTCCAGACTATGTATTCTTATGACTATGCTTTAATGCATACACTTAATCTATTATTAAGCACATTAAAACCTTACACTCTATCATGACATACACGCAACAATTTTCTAACGGTGTTTTCATGTTTTTGGAAATTTTAAAAAGCTTTTTAATAAATTATTTTCCTTTCGTTTGTTATAGTATTTAATATCTTTATATGTGTTATGCAAATAACATATATAGATCTTTAAAAATCCTTTACTTTGTATTCTAGAAAATTGGAAAAGATATAAAAAAAATAAGGTGTGAAAACGAAAGGATTTAAGCACACGCGAAGCACTTCAGCCACTTTGGCATGCTATAATATTATCTTTTAACACTGTTTAATAAACAAAAGACTTATTAAGCTTTAAAAACGACATATAAATGCTTTATAAAAATGCATACAATTCAAAATTCAACAAATTTTGCCGCAATAAAATTTTCAAGTAAAAGTAAATCTGTAACATTTGATATACCATCATACGGGTTAATTGGACCTGAATTTGATACATGTTTGATGTTTGTGGTTTGTCTATCTTATATATTTGATGTTTGTGGTTTGTCTATCTTATATATTTCCATGTAAACAAAAACTTGTTGTTGCTAATTCATGAACTTATTAATTAATAATGATGATTGTGGATAAAAATATTTGGGTAGACTTCGGTTCCTGTGTTTTTGGGAGATGTAAAAAGCCCCCTTTTGAGATATCTGGCAAGCCTCTCGGATAGCTGACGATGTCTTCTAATAAAGGCTTTTCACCCATTCAACACTTGGGAGATTTTCATTGAAACATTGAAGATCAATCCCTTATCGATCTAGATAGGATTTTCACAATAATTCGAAGATCAAATGACGTCTGTGGGTAGCCAAAAGTTGAAACTTTATTCAAGTGATCACAAAATGGTACTTCATTTTCAGGCGTGAAAACAGCTGGATGCCTTACATACTTCTTTGTAATAGTAAGGCGCCGTCTTCGAAGAGCTCTCTTAATGCTGGAACAGCTGATTCTAAGTTGTTCTTCAGCAAATTGTTTACTCATAACTCCACGTTCAATATTAATACAGGCTTGCTCTAATTTTTGATTGGTATAGTTTAGTAAGCTCTAGATCTCAATTTTCTTTTATATCTGCGAACCATTCTGGTAGAACCAGTTATGATAGCACAAAGTATACGCAAAAAGGCGTATAACAACAGCTTTAACCAACCATCAACATTATTTAGGTATGCATTTTATAACCTAACAAATGTTAAAAGCATGGTTAAAATAACAGATATATCAACTCCTTTTAAATATATTATTACACTTTTGGGTTTAATGTTAATGGAAAACAAATTTAATCATTTTCAAACATAAGCTGCTACAATGACATTTGGGTTCAAACTGAACTGCAAACATAAATACAATTTTTTGTATCAAAATAATAAAAATTAAAGGATTGGTTGCTACATTAAAAATATTAAAGATTAACACTACAAACCAATTTACCTGTTGTTGATGCTTTTTTAGAGCATTGTTAAAAATAGTCAAAATCTGTAAGAAAAGACATTTATTGCAAAGACAATTACCTATTACACGATATAAAAATAACATAGCAGCTATCGGTGCAAACAAATTTCTGATCAAGTTGCAAACAAATTTTGCAACTTGATCAGAAAATAAAATTATTCTTACCTTTATTGCGATAAACTTATTTCTTTTTAAACTATTAGCTAATGATAATCATAGCAAACTATAAACAAATAAAATTTACAAAGTTAAAACCATATTTTAACAGTAGAGAAAGTGAAAATCTGATAGTAGGTAGAGCATTAAAGTATAGCTAAAGAAATAAAATAACAACTAAATTTACCTAGTTCTCGCAGAGCCTGATTTCTTTCATTTTGATTACTATTTATTTCAGCTCGCATAGGTTCATCTCTTTCATTCCGACGACGATTTATCTCACCTTGCCAAAGCTTTCATTTTGAAAAAGTCTAATAATTTCACTTCTTAAAATATCAGACATAGTTAAGCGTCAAAGGAGTAAAAACAATACTTAAAATAATAAAAGTTGAACTTTTATTTTTAGATTGAACTTTGAGTTTTCTAACTTAAACTTATCAGTGTAATCAAATAAAACAGAGCATAAAATAATAATCTTACTCTATTCTACCTCTGCTATTAGTTATATTTAAATTAGATGTTTTAAAATAATTTAGCAATGTAAATATAACATATTTCTATAAAAAACTTAAACTAAAGTTGTAAAAAAATTAATGTAATATTTAAGGTAGTTCTTATTTACTATTGAAAAAATATTACAAGTATTTAAATAAAAAGATAAAAAGTAATTACAAATGTCATTAATTTTTTGCAGATAAAAGCTCATAAATAAAGCAAATTAAAAAAAATTATAATGCCTCTCTGTTCAACAAGTACTTCCAGCATTGAACGGTGAAATGTAATCATCCATCTTAAAATCCCTTTTATTACTTTAAAATGTATTTAGTGCATAAATTGCAATAAATAAGTAAATATAAAACTAATAATAGAAAACCTCAAAAAACAATCTTATATTTGCTTTAAGTGAAGAAACTTGGAAATATTGAAACTTCGTGAACTGTTTTAATTTTTTTTTATTTATTTAACATTCTAAAGAAAAAAATTCAATAAACTATATACCTTTTTAACATTTCTTCTAAACACATTCTTTCAAGAACATTTTTTCAACACATTTTATGATTACTATAACTACAAACAGATTTAATTTATGTGTTTTATAATGCCAGTGCACCACTTTACTGGCACGGACATTATTCTAGCTCTCAAGAAAGCCATGTCACATTATAGAAAGCCATGTCACATTATAGTAAATCACTCGGATCGCAAGGCCAACACTCTTGCTGCAAACTAAGTCAGGCCAAAACAATTTGAAACCTTGCAAACAACATATTAATTACTTACAAACTATAAACACATGACATTATAACACATCACAAACGTAGAAACACTTCATATATAAAAAATATTTACAAACTTACAAATTTATAAACCAATATAACCTTAATACATATAAACACAAAACAAATAAAACATAAATAGAATTCAATATATAAACTAAAAAAATATATATATAAGTTAAAAACATTTATAAAATAAAACCTTATTTTTTTAATATTTGTTTAACAACATACCTCGTAATAAATGTTTAACAACTTTAAAAAAACAAACAATCAAACGATCAGTTTTTTATATTATAAAAGCAAACAGATTTTCTTTAAAATAAGGTATTAAACAATCTTGTTCTTTAACATGCAACAAAGAGTTGACCATGTGAGATGCAAGAGTTTCGGAGTTAAACACTAACTTTATGAAGAGTTTGACCTTTGAAAAGGGCATCGTTTTCTAGAGTCATCATCGTCTGCTAAATTTTGCAAATAAAAATTACAGATTAATTTACTTTAAATACAATTGACGAAGGACATCAATTGTGTAATTATGAAATGCATGAATTAAATAAATAACCTGACTTTAAAAGTTACCATACTAATTTAAAAATAAAAACAGGTTTACCCTTTACTAAAGAAGTCATCAAACTAAAATGTTTCCGACCTTTTTACTAATTAAGCTGATGAAGCAAAGTTTTTGATCTGAATACTGATTAAGCCGATATTAACAGATTATAAAGATTTAAAAGTACCTCATCATGTGGCCAAAATTATAAAGAGAAATATTAAAAGGCCAAGCCTGCTAAACCTTCTTTTTAAAACTCAGTATGAACGCGCTTGAATGAGTAACAGCAACAGCAGCATCAAGTTTAGCAATAATATATAGGGATTCTATCTCTGATCGTAGTCATTTAAATTAGATGTTTTAAAATAATAGCGATGTGTAAAATTAATATATTTCTATCAAGAACTTAAACTAAAGTTATAAATGAAATGGTGTAATCTTTTTAACTGAGTAATTTTGTATGTTTAAGGTAGTTATTATTAATTAATGAGAAAAAATTATTAGTATTTAATCAAAAAAAGAATGAAAAGTAATTTTAAAAAGTTATAAAATTTTTATAGCTAAAAACTCTTAAATAAAGCAAATTGAAAAAATTATGAGGTATATCTGCTCAGCAAGTATTGTTAGCATTGAATGATGAAATTTAATCCTCCATCATTAGATTCCTTTCATTACTTTGAAATGCATTTAATGCAACATTTGCAATTAATAAGTAAATATAAAACTAATTATAAAAAACCTCTATAAAATCATATATTTGCTTCAATTGAAGAAACTTGGAAACATTAAAATATTATTGTGGAGAAAACATTCTCTATACAAAAAATCCTAAAAACTTAATGAAAGTTTTTATGAAAACTTGTGTTATAACACTTTGTATACTTTCCTTAATAGAAAAACAATAAATTTAAGTTAAACATATTTAATGAAAGAAAAAGAAACTCTTAAATGTTTAAATGGGAAGAAGCTATTAGTAAAAGGAAAGCCCATTTTTTAACAAAATTTATTTATCATTAAAAACGTAACTTGTTAACAAATAATAATATATCTTTTAAATAAACTTTTTTTGAAATTAACAAAATGCAAGTTGTTAACAAAAAGGAACAAAGTATATATCTTTTTAACAAAATTCACTTAAAAAGTAACAGTATATTAATATTTATTGAAGTATATATATTTTAAGGAAAATTTACTTAAAACTATAAATATTAAAAAAATTATAAATTTTAAAAATCTATATTTCTTTTCAAAATTTCTTTTAAATAAATTCTTTCAAGAATATTTTTCAACGCTTTTTATAATTACACTAGCTACAAATAGATTTAATTTAAGTGTTTCATCATGCCACCACTTGGCTAGTAATATCAAACCTCTTGCTGCAAACTAAGTCTTGTCACAGCAACTTAAAACAATGCAAACAATATAATAACCACTTAAAGGTAGAAACACTTCACACATAAAAGATATTTACACACTTGCAAAATAAAAACGCATATAACCTTAACATCTCATATAACCTTTATCATTGCATATAACCCTCACATATAAACACGTAATAAATAAAACGTAAATATAAATGTATAAATTAAGAAAAATATATAAATTTAAAACATTTATAAAGTACAACCTTATTTTTGTAACATTCATTTGAAGAATACCTTGTAATAAATGTTTAAAAACTTTAAAAAAACAAAAGATCAAACGACCTGGCTTTTTATATTATAGAAGTAAACAGATTTTCTTTAAAATAAGGTATTAAACAAACTTATTTTTTAACATGCAACATAAAGTCGACCGTGTAAGATGTAATGGTTAGGAGATAAACAATAACTTTACAAAGAGTTTGACCATTTTATCTTTGAAAATAGCATCGTCTTCCAGAATCATCATCGTTTTCTAATTTTAAAAAATAAAAACTACAGCCTAATATATTTTAAATACAATTGACAAGTGACTTAAATTGTGTTACTATTAAAAAGCATAAATAAAATAACTTACCTGACTTTAAAAGTTACTATACTAATTTAAGATAATATAATGTTTATCCAGGGCTGGTTCAAGAATTTTTTTTGGTATATGCGAGATTATGATTTGGCACCCCCTATCATAAAAAATTAACCAATGTAACAAAAAGTCATTAAGTAACAATCCATTATCGCCTTAAGTTTAGTAAATTCTTTTCTAAAATGAAGCGTTTTCAATTATACATAGACCTGGAGTTCAATTGCTAATGTGGCCATTCACATAGACGGTCATAAGGGTCAATCAAATGTAATTTTGATAATCTTTAATTTAGAAAAGACTCCACTTTCCGCTGGCCAATAATACCGGGAGGGTAAGCAAAATTCTCAATGCTACATATGCATAAGGAATAATTTCAATTAAACGGTTTTTTTGCAATGTAAGACAGTGTTGTTTTAGGGCAGCTATTGTTTGGCAACATTTGAGATACGATTGAAATCTAACCAAATAGTTCATTCCTGTTGATGCCACTCTTATCATTAGTTGTCAAATGAATGCAGGTTTTCGCACTTTTCTTTAATTGAATCTGTTTCATTTTTTTTTTCAGGAATTTGAAATGTTTGCTGTGATTTTTCATTAGTTTAAATCATTCTGACGAAGAAATAATTGCAGTATCTAAACTACAAAAAAAAAGTTTAATCTTACTTTCATAAAAAATTGCCTTTTGACTTTGACCACAACTTCATCCAAGAATTTTGGATAAATGTAGAGTGTTTCGGCCAGTTCCATTGCATCTGTAGTAACATTATACAGCCCATAATCCGATCTCATATTCTTCAAAAAAGTCTCAACACTTTCATATAGTTTCAAAGCCCTTTGCAAATAAACAGTCTTCACATGAAGTGTTTTGCTCACAAAATTAAATTTGAACAAGACATCATACCAAGTGACAAATAGCAGAGAAATTTGATGTCTCTAGTTTTCTTGGCAATTTCCATAGCGGTACATTTTCCAAAACCATCAAACTTGGAATCTAATGTGGATTAATAAACAGCGTCATGAACTACATCAATATGGTATTGCGAAGGTGTCTATTCTGCTCTCCCAACGGGTTTTACTTAGAAATTTTACATTCAAATCTTTTACTCGATTTGTTAATATACTCCATTTTTGGGTTGATCCAATAAAAAAGTTATGATTCTCTTAAATATTACTGAAAAGGTCAACAGCTACTGTGCAGCAATAATGTATAGTGTTAAGCAAAAATAATGATTTTGAGTTAATTTTTGTTACAAAATGTAAAAAAAGTAGAGTGTGAAATTCGTAAGAAAACGTTGTTAAACGATTAGTGAGAAAATTTAACTGTAAAATTATTTAAAAGCTAAAAAAGTTTCTGAAGGGTATGTTAACGGTTTAAACAATCGATGGACTTTGTTTATGTGGTTAGAACTAAGAGTTTTTTAAATTCAATTTTAAATTCAAAGCCTTTATCATTCAATTCTTTTTTTAACGATGATTATATTGATACTGCCACAAATACTATTTCTTTCAAGTAACATTCAATGCAAAGACAGAAAAAAAAACGTGTAGCATAAAATCTGTATGGAGAGATAATTTTAAGTTCCTTTTTGAGTTGCGCAAAGCATGCATTATTTGTAAGAACTTTGGCAAATATCCAAACACTCATTGAGTACAAATATCTCAATTTAAAATTTTTTTAATAAGAAAACTATAATGTCTCACAAATTTTTTTTAAGTACATTACTCACACTTATAAAAAAGGTAAAATTGCTACCTTAAGGTAGAATACATATAGGATATGTACCTTAGGATATGCACATATTAGGATATGTACCTTTAAATATACAAATATTAGGATATGTTCCTTAGGTTACATATCCTATTATGTGATATATCTTTAGTAGGGTATAGTTTTCTACACTTTAAATAGAACATTATAGCTTTAAGGTAGAAAATTGTACAATAAATCATTTTTAACATAATTTTCTACCTTAAAAGGGTGAAAATTATACCTTTCAGATACATCTCTCTGGAAGTTAACAAAACCTTTTCTTTCAGATAAATCAGGTCACTCTAACAAACATATCACTTTAGTTAAAAACATCATCTCTGACAACTCTTTATTGATTAATATTTTTAATAACTCATTTATAAACGTTGCAGTGCCATTTAGTTGCACGAACTTCATGCATTCGCCTTTATTTCCTTGCTATATAGACCCAGTTGATGCAAATATCAAAAAGTGTATTGATCATCCCAGTATAATAATTATAAAGGAAAGATTTTGTACGTGAAGACATAGTTTTCAGTTCCATCTAATGACACCTGATAAAATTACAAAATTAATAGGGTTTATAAATGATAAGAAAAAGACTAGTGGTGATATACCAACTTATATGTTAAAATCTTATATTGGTCACTTTATGAACACTCTTCCAGATTGCATAAATAATAGTATTTATGATGGCAAATACCCGTAATTTCTAAAAATAGCTGATGTTATACTATGTTTTAAGAAAAATGACCCAACTGATAAGCCAAATTACCGTCCAATTAGCATTTTACCAGCTCTTTTTGAAGTTTTCAAAACTATTTTATATGAACAAATAATGATATTCATTAAGCCTAGATTTGATAAACTTTTGTGTGGTTTCTGAAGAGGTTATAATATTCAACTTGCCCTTTTTTTGTTACTTAATAAGTGGCATGATTGTATTAGTAGTGGAGGCATTGTTGCATCAATATTAATAGATCTCTCAAAAGCGTACGACAATATCCCGCATGACTTAAAAAATACTAAATTAGACCCCTATGGTTTTTTGACAGAAATTCCTAATCTTTTCCTATCCTATATTTTTTACAAAGAGTAAAAATCTTCTGTCTGAATTTGGCTGGATAAATTATCTGAAAAGCCTTAAGGGTCAATCCTTGGACCTATTTTGTTCAATATTTTTATAAATGACTTGTTTTTATTTATTAAAGATATAGAATGTTGTTATTTTGCTGATGACACTACTTATGCTTGTGATTATAACTTTGAGAAGGTTATTTTTTGTTTGCAAAAAGAGGCAACCATTACCACCAATTGGTTTCAGTTAAACTCGATGGTTGCGAACTCAGATAAATTCCAATTTCTTTTAGTTGGTTTAAAAAACACAAACAATCGATTGCTAAAAATAGGTAATATAAGGGTTTTTGTGTCTCCGATAAGGTAAAACTTCTTAGTATAACAATTGATAAAGATCTAAAGTTTGGGGAACACATACAACAGTTATGCAGTAAAAATAATGGAAAACGTTTTGCCATATCACTCATAAGAAATTTTGTATTTCGTGATAAATCTATATTGCTGTTTAATGCTTTTATTTTGTCAAACTTTTCTCATTGTCCTCTAATTTGGCTGTTTTGTTCAGAAAAAGATGACAAACAAATAAATAGAATTCATAAATAACCACTAATTATATTCTATAAAAGATTTAATTTGTCTCTGGATGAATTATTAAACTTTGATAATAGTCCAAGAATCCGCCTAAAAAACTTGGGATTTCTTATAATGCAAACTTTTAAATCTATTATTTGTCTAAATCCAATATTTATGAAAAACCTTTCTACTATAAAAAAAAACTAACGAATAAACTCCGTAGCAAAAACTCATTCTATCTCCTAAATACCTCCTTAAGGCTCCATATATAATGATTCATGCTGTACGTTAAATAGAGCCACCTTGCTCTGGAACACTCTTAAAAGTGAGGCCATGTCGGCAAAAAGTCTTAAGGTGTTCAAAAGACATATCAAGATTTGGTAAGGTAATAATTGCGTTTGCAAATTTAGTTGTTTTTAAAATTTTGTTATATTTTATACTGACTTATATCTTTAGCTAAGATTGTATTATTGTAAATATTTTTTCTTAAATTGAAACCATTGTAAATTTTCATGACATTTTTATTTATGACACAATCGCATTTTTTTAATGACATTTATATGTGTGTGTACCGTCTACAAAGTTAAATGTGTTGATTCAAATTAATTTTAGTGTTAACTAAAACTAATATAAATCATAAAAAAATCAACTTGAAATAAAGTTTTTAAATAAAAAAAACAACCTCACTAACCATATATCACATATTCTAACCTGAGTTAACAACTTTTTATTAATTTTTTAGTGTGTAAAATTGTGATTTTTTGCTTCATTATAATCATGAGTTTTTAATCCCTGGCTCATGATTGTTATTTGGCTACTTTCAATGGCAAGAAGGGGCGGTAGAAAAAAACAGTAAATTACAGATGCCGCATTATTTAATATCTTTCTCCCTAATTTTCTCTACAAATTTTGAATCAGTTAAAGAAGTGTTGATTTTGTTTTGATATATGCAATATAGATAATTTCTTATCTTAATTTATATTAAAGTAGTTAGGATATTTATTATATTAAAAAGGGAATGAGAAAAGAGCATAAAACGCACGCCAATTCTTCAATGCAAAACCATCTTTCATTGGCAATATCAAAATTGGACGCACTTGAAAACAAAATTAATATGTTAATAGTTGATACGCTTGAAAATAAAATTGCGTCAAAAGTGAATGCACTTGAAAATAAAATTATGTTAACAGTGAATGCACTTAAAAATAAAATTATGTCAAAAGTAGAATCACTTGAAACCAAAATTGCGACGAAAACGGTTGCACTTGAAAATAAAATTACCTCGACAGTGGAATCATTTGAAAACAAAAATGCGTCAGAAGTGGTTGCACTTGAAATGAAAATTACATCAACAGTGGATGCACTTAAAAATGAACTTATTTTAAAAGTGGATGCACAACAAGATAAAATTATGTTACATGAGAAAAATTTGGAAGTAATAAAGGCCTTCCTCGCAGCCAACACGTTAAGAAAATGATTTAAATAAAAATGTGTTTTAAAGTAAATAAAAAATTAATATAAAAATTTACAAAAAATATATGCAACAATCAATTACTTACTAATTGCATCCAGCCGTGAATAAGTTTTGCTCAGAGTTGAAAAGTAAAACTTATAATTTTTAATATATAAAAATATTAAAAAAAAAAATTTAACAGCCAATAAAACAAAATTATAAGAAAAGACTAAAAACAATTTTTTTCTATAAATGAAAAAGACTAGTGCATATAGTTATTATTTTTTGAAGTTATTTAAAAAAAAGTTCTCTTGGGCAATCAATTCAAAAATGTTTTAGGTAGGGTAGAGAGAGCTAATTGAGCAATTTTTACTAAATCTAACAGATCTCATGAGCGGTCTTACATAATTTTTTCAATATTTGAAAGACAATTAAACCTGCTAAAAATTTGTTAAGAATGAAGTATTGTTTTTGATTTTTTTTTAAACATATAGCCTAAAGATTGCAGAGCTGTTCAGCCTGCCCCAGCGAGTAAGTTAAGTGTGGTAAGTTAAAAATTCAACAAACAAATGAATATGTATGGTACGGCACATGAGTGAACCATCAATAAAACTTTCACTAACAGTAAGCGTGTGAATAGATTATTAACTTTTTATTTTATACACCTTAATGACACAAGTACAAAAAGTGAAAAACTTAAATAATAAGAAAGTCTCATAAAATGTAAAAATATAATTTTAGACAACTATCTTTAACTTTGAAGCCCGATTTAAACATTACTAATTTTAAAAATATATATAAATAATGTACCGATCTATAATTTCTCATCAAAGTTGTGATCCTTGTGTTCTATAGTTCAGTTTAATTTATTTTTCTCAAAGCTGCTCAACTTACCCCTCTAGACAAGGTAACACATTAATTGGGTTTTAAAAAGAACAGTAAGTCTTAGGAAAAAACAGTTAATTTTAATCAAAAGTCTGATGAAATGGTAAACTATGAACACTTAAGTGATAGCAGATAAAAAAGTTAATGAGCATGCAAGAGCAAAATAGCATAAATTTTTCTTTTACTATTTTGGTGCAAAATAGAAAAAGTACCCATATATCTTACTCAATAGCTTTTCAGCAATCTTTCGTTGCGCATTTTGTTAACATTTTAATTTCTTAATTTTCATCTATTAGATGTTTTGTCATGTGATGCGTAGTTTTTGAGATATTTTAACTGCCCAACTTGCCCCTATACTTAACTAGCCCCGCTCTTCCCTACTCAATGTTAGTTTTATTAGAGAAGAAAAAATTCAAAATACAAGGTTGTAATTTTGAGTGAAGAACTTGATAAGATTTAAATCTGCAAAGGAAAGTCTTTTACTGATATTTGGGTGGTGTACTTTATTTTGGGATAAAAATGCATAAGTTAAAGTATGCATAGTTATAATTGAAAAAATAATTTTATGCGCATTTTTTATACACTCAGTAAATAATATGTTTAGTGTTAAGGAAAAAAAGTTCAAAAAGTTGAAAATGACCACATAAAGTTTGTTTGTTTTTATTAATTTTTTTTAATCATATTTTTTAATTTTTTAATGAGGTAACTTTATTTTTGTAAAGAACTTTAATAAGATTTCGACTTTGCAAAAGCAAAAAAAAAAAAGATCCAATAATATCGTGCTTAGGATTTGGTTGTTTAAATTGAAAAAATACCAAGAAATATAACTTTTTGGGAGAAAACATTTTCATTAAAAAAAAACACAAACAACTTATATGATTTATTTCGCTGTCATCACCCGTACGATACGGGTCATAGTAAGTCTGTTCCACACCCGACTAATTCTAAACTTGTCCTTAATTTAGTCTCTATATCTTAATTTATTTTAGTAAACGGCAAAAAATTAATCGATTTAAAGTTCGGTTTAACAACTTTATTGTTTTATTATTTGTTTGCTAAACAATTAATTTACTTATGACCTGTACTTATTTACTTCAATATCTTTTACATATTAAAAGTGTCTTTAACATGTAGGACAATTGCATAACATTTCTTCAGATGTTTTTACAAACTTAGGCTATAATCATTTTTTAACAGTCTCATTAAGATTCATTTAAAAAGCAAATTTGGAAAAACGGGCCAAATAGACCTAGTTATTTCAGATAAAAATTCATTTAAAAAGCTAATTTGAACAAGTTTAGAAAAATGGACCAAAGAGATTAGTTATTTCAAGTAACTTAGCTTTATCTGTTTGATATTTTTTATAAAAGTTTTTCTGTAACAAAAATACTTAACAAATTCATTAAAAATATAAACTTAAAAAAAAAGTTACAAAAAAATATTATATTCAACAAAAAATTATCAAAAATACTTATAAAAACAATTTAAATAGAAATATTGTTTCATTATTATATAGCTTTAAGTAAATGGTATAAAATTTATTAAACTTCGTTTTAGCTTTTTGAAAACAATCAACATTTAGTAAATTTCTTAATTTCTGCTAAGTAGGAACTTTGTTATGCACTCTATGTATTTGTTATGCACTCTATATATTTGAAAACTCAAAAATGTGATTAAAAAGAGAACAAATAAGAAATTTACTTAGCGAGGTTGTTTTTCTTTTGTTAAAGTTTCAAGATTTATTGTTGCAAGTTTGTATTAACAACTCTTTTTAAAAAGCAATGCTAAAAATAAATGATCAAAATAAGATGAACCTTTGTTTTTATTTAAAAACTGAACCCTTAGCATTTAATGAATAATTTTAAATAGTCAGTTTCAGTAATAAAACTACCCAATAATCATTTTAAACTAAAGTCAACAACGTAAAAGTAAGCCAAGACATCTATCAACACAAAACAACACAACATTGTCACAAAATTAATAAATAACAAATAATTTGTCTCAGCACTTGGGAATCCTTTTAATAATAAATATACGCGTACAAATAAGAAAAAACTATTTGTATAAATAATGACTCACCCTAAGTAAAAAAGAGCGTAGAGTAATTTATGAATGATACCTTTAATGTTTTAATTATTTAATGACAAAAAAAATGTATTTAAAACTTTTATTTCTAGAAAACTATTTGGATATCCGTAAAAAATAAAAATTTATAAATGGGGTTCCTGGGATTCCGGAAATATCCGGTAAAAGATTATCTTTGAAATTAAGAACAATTACAAATACAACATTTGTGAAGTTATCATCCAATGACATACCTTTTAATGCATATTTATGAAACTTAAAAAACAAATTTTCGAATGATTTAGTTCTTGAACATGCTACATAGAACTGGTTGTATGAAAACCAAGACATTTCAAGAATAATAGTAGCTACGTGACATGAAATTTTTAAGTTGATCAAACACTAGATTATTATATAACCATTGGAAAGGTCTTTAATTCAGTATTTTAAAGGTGAAAAAATTATCAGAATTGAAAAATTCTACAAAAATTAATGGCATTTTAAGTACTGATTTTTTGATATGTGGATTTCTTAAAAAAACTGTGAAATCTATGAAGAAACTGTGAAATCTATGAAGACTATATACTTAAATTAAATTGACATAACTTAGTCAATTCTTATCGGAACACATAAGACTTGGTATCAAAAGAAAGGTCTTACAAAGGGCAATATTCAAGTACAAAGGATGTATAAAGGGCGCTGGAGGGGCGTCTAAAAAACATAAACATATTAAAAAATGTTAATTTTTGTAAAGAAATTATTAAGACTTTATTGAAATTTAAAATTTTATATGTATTTTTAAATATATTCTAACAGGGTACTGTCAAATATGATTTAGATACTTTAGGTTGATAGGCTAGAAGTCCTTTGGGTGCACCCTCTATAGCTGTAGCTACACCCTCTAACCAAATATCAAGGTCATTACTTTGCATTTTCATATCTAAATGCATACATTTTAATATCAAAAGTAAAAATTTCAGGGATAGACATGCAAAGAGGGCACAAAAGAGTACTATTTTAAAGTACTTTTGTAATTATAAATAATATTTATATCGAACACAAATTTCACATTACTATATTCAAATATAAGCATCATCAACATATACATACACACTTTACATACAGCTATCAATAAGTGTATACAGATTCACTAAAAAATGAATCTGCGTGCACTTATTAATAAGTATATGTATAGTTGTAGAAAACGTCACCATTCACTAATTTATCTGCTAGGTTTGTATTTAAAATGAGGCAGATCTTTACCTCGATTCTGGGACCATATACGGAAGGTCCTTTTTGATTTAGGCCCAGGGTGGTTTCGGCGCCAAACCAAAATATAACTCCTAAACAAGCCTAAGTTTAAAAAAAAAAAAATAAAATGTCATGAGTTTTTTAATAATGAAAATAAATAAAGATAAAACAAAACAGTTAAAGAATTACCAAGGAGGTCTTGGGCGCCAGATGGCAGTGATGACATTGAAGAAGCTGGTAGAATTAAAATAAATTGAATAAAAAGAAAAAAATATTGTTGACCTGTAAAAATAATTTTATAAAACAAACAAATAAAGTAGCAAATGCAATACCGGACTGCAGTACCGGAATGCTCTCCAGCAGCTAAATTAATAAAAGGGATAAATCTATTTCACCTCAATTAACATCTAAGTGTTTAAATTAACGCAACATTTATTAAAACAATAAAAATCCTACCAAGAATTTTCTTTATTTTAGCTTAAAATAAAACATTTTGAAATTATTTTCATTTAGTATAACGTCATTGAAATAAAAAAATTACAACATTATTTAAATATATTTACCAAATTTCTGTCTTTTGCGAGCAAAAAAATACAAACTTTAATGAAACATAGGCAGTATTACAGCTTTTAGTTAAAAACTAATTCTAAAATTAAAATAAAATATTTTTACCAAGTTACTTTATTTCCGCTGAAATAAAATTTAATTCAAAAGAGTCAAGATTTTTCATCATTAATTATTAGAAAGTAACAGGAAAAATCAAAGACTAATACCTTTTCTAAGTTCCAATTCTTTTTTTGCTAAATATAGATCAACAATTTAATACACTGTATAACAACAAACTTTTTCATACAAGGTTAAAACAGATTTTATGTCTTAAATTATACCTATTTAACTCTCTTCTTCTAAATATAAAAACTATAATTTAATCTTATTGATTTCAATTGAAGCAGTTTATGAGTACAAAAATAAAAGGTGGAAAAATAAAGAGATGAAGAAAATTAGCAATAATCTATTTACAATAATCAATAACTCAGATTGAAAATAAAACATCTTTCAACTGTATTTTTTATCATGTTTTATTAATGATCATTAAAAACTTTAATAAATAACAAAATGGCATATAAAAAATAAAATAACAAGATTGTTTTTAACATATACATAACATCTAATACAGTGTAAAAAATAATCATCATACAATATTGTATGCAGGTTCAATTGAGCAATTTATTAGCAGGTTCAATTGAGATAACTGAAATAAGTGCCCAAAAAGAAATTGCCAACACTGGCATTAGGGCAAGTTTTCATAAATGCAAACTCGAAAAGTTTACAAAAAAGTAAAGTACATAGTAAAGTAGTAAAATAATGGAGAAAAAAAGTACAATTACTAATAAATAGACATACTCTCATAAAAATTTACATGTATATATATATATGCTTTAAATTTTGGTATTTTAATATTTCTTTATTAAAAAAAAATAAAACTGCTTGGCTCACATGCCAGACTGCACTTACAAAATTATATTTCACACTTATGGAGGAATTCACAGTTATGAAATTCATTCTCAGACAGTCGTCGAATTATAAATTTAATTTAATTTATTATCCCTTCCAGTGTCTGTTGGTCTAAATATAAACAAACATGTAGATAAACTGATATATTCTTTAGTATATCTAGTTAAACTTAATAAGCATCTCAATAAAATTAAAGATAATTAAACCATAATTAAAATAAAAATTTTCCTCTCAGGAATTCGTCATCGGTATATTTTATATTTAAATCAAATTAACAAATAAAATAAGGTAGTGAAATCAAATTACCTAAGGAAGAAACATTAACAAGTAAAACAAACAATAGTAAACAATAAGATTGACTAAAATTAACAATACTCAATAATTAAATAATCTAAATAATCGTTTTCTGGTAAATAACAAAATGACAAAACAAAACCTACGGGTTAATGGTAATTGATATATTATTTTTCATTCATTTTTTATACTAATCTTAATACAAACTTTTTCATAACAAATATTTTACTAATACATTTTTTATAACATAAACACTCAGACAACACTAGCATATATATAATATAGATATATAATATAGATAGCTACTTTGATAAAAACAAAAAGATTGTTGTTTATCTTGTGTTTCATGTGTATAAATGCTGTTTTCTATTTTGAATACCAACAAAAAATAGACAGTTTAAAGAAAAAAATTCTTTGTTAAAATTAAATAATTTTTCATTTAAATGGACATTTTACAAGCATTGATTTACCCCTCCGTTGGATGCAGTCATTTTGTAACTTGAAAAGGCATGTTGTATCAAATCATACAACACCTCTGAAACTTTTTTAAGAAGAATATTTCATTGCAAAATAAAAATTAAAAAAAACTAATTGGCTAATAGAAATAAGAACCATTAAAAAAGGCGTTATAATTATAAAATATACTCTAACATTCGATAGAAGAACTTCAGAGGACCTATATATGCACTTTGAGTGGACCACTTTAGTTTTGCTCATTGGTTACATAGCGAACCATTAGAGGTAGCCACTTAAAATGGCAAGCCGATGACTAGCCACTATTAACATGTCTGATAATTATCGGTTTGCCATTTATAGCAGCTGCAACTAATGGTCCACTAAATAACTGATGAGAAAAACTCCATTAAACTGTTAAAAAATGCCTATATAAGTCTACTGTAAATCCACTTAAACAATGTTTGCTAAGAAGTCTATAAATTAAAAAAAAATTACCAGAACAATAAAGTATGAATATTTTCAAATTTAAAAAAAAAGTAACATTCAAAGGCCTATTGTATCAATTTAAACAAAATGATAAAAAAGATATCCAAAAAAAGTTATTTTATTATTCTTTTTGAAATAAAACTAAAGGGAAAGAAAAAACCAGGCTACTGAGAACACCTAGTCATTACTAAAAAACTGGAACAAGATAATGATTGGATTGTAGTAATTTGAACTACCAGGACCGCTGGAGGGTTAAACAATTTTGTCTTGGCTTTTAGTAAATGATTAAAATACATTAATAAAACTATATAATAATCATTTTTAACAATAGACACCACGTGAAGGTAAGCCAGAGCCGTTTATCGAAAAAATTGCAAGTCAACACTTGCTTATGCTAACTAACTTACATGCCACAAATGGAAGCCAAGCCATGCTTACAAACTAAAAAAAAATAAAAAATAAATACACTAGTGTGATTTGTATCATTAGCAACACCATTATACTTGCAAGCAATTATGTATATTGAGCATTCATTGATTTAATATAGATATTTAAGCTTTCTTAAGCTATATCTCATAAATCTAGTAAAGATGTATAAGATAATCCTAAAGGCTTATACCATACTCACTAATAGCTATTTATTATGCCATTATAACCAAGGTATAAGCAAATTATGTTAATATTCCATGGCATGTAAAATATTTCAAAAATATATGTCAAAATTCCATGACACAAACAAAGCAATTAGGGCAGTCTGAACTAATACAATGCAAACGTCCATGCCTATAATTTATTAAGGCATAAACACTATTAAGTGAAGCATAAACATTGGAAGCAAGTAACGTGACGTATTTAAATAATTATTAAAATAAAGTTTTCATCATAACACCATTGATGGCAGAGCTTCCTACCAATAATTCTGTCAAACATAACACCTTCCAAATCATCATATTGCTTGGTTGACAAGTGCCTAAATACATTCTTTATTTCAATAAAAGTTAGTTTGAACAGGTCTCTTCTAACTGACTTTTTCCCTTTTCATCCAATTTTTGACGTTTTGAAATCTCTTAGTTGATTTCTCTTTCTTTCATTTCGTGCGACATTTCATTTCTTTTATTTCGTGCAACATGAACTTAAGAACTTTTTCTTTAGACAGTTGGCCAAGATTGTCTAAATAATATACAGTTTTATTCTTTTTACATCTTAATTTGCAAGATATGTAGCAAATTGTGGCACTAGGACATCTTCCTTTTGTATTACTAAACATATCAACTATCTCTTCACTATCAATATTGTGAGGCTTTGCACTCGCAGTCTCCTCTTTTAGTGTCTCTGTAATAGAAAGTGAGAAATACCTTTTATATTGTCGCTTCAAGACAACTTCCACAGCATCAAGACAAGCAGAAGTCATTTTTTAAGGTGGTTACCAATGATGCTTAAACAAGTGTTAGTGGTTAGCAATGGAGCATATATTGATTTTAAAATGTTAGGGGGAAGAGTATTCCTAAAAAATTGGTTTTTCTGCGAAACAGAGTGGCTGGATTTGATTCACAATTTGTAATTATTAGCAAAACTTTCTTCACTACCCGAATACCAGAAACATAATCAAAAGTTGCATATTTAGCTGAAACATAAAACTTTTTTATCCAGTTTTCCAAACAATGCAAGCACACATTTTTTTTATTACAAAATACCTCTCTCTTTTACTTTTAAAAACTTTTATATTTTACTGTTCCAACAGTGAGGAAATATTTAAACTCACTAAATAAAAATAAATGTTTAAACTCACTCATAAAAAAGAAACAAGTATGAAAAAGAATATGCAGCCTATTTTCACGATATCTAGGAATAAAACTTCGTGGTAGATCTTTTTCATCTAAAAAATTTACAAATCCTTTTGGTACATTACACAATAACATATTATAAATTATCATTCTTATTTGTAATGACTATGTTTTTTCATCATCCGGCATAATTACATTTCTTTCCTCCTCAATCTGGAGCAAATCATTCTCCAAACTAGTAATTACCCTGCTACTTGTCAAAGCAGCAGCATTATACTTAGTTTTGAGTTGCCTTAACTTGTGCTTTTCATATAATCTCAAAGCCTTTTTTCAGCTTTAAAGTTACAAATCCGGTCGTAATTTTTTTTTGTGTGAGTTTTATTAGAATTCGTATTTCTGCCCTTTAATTATTTTTTCTTTCTGTTTAACATTTTGTTTTAGAACACATAATTGATTTGGCATGCTGTTTAATTCAGCTTTTAATAGTGCTATCTTGTTACGACGTTCTATGTAAGAGCACCTTCTTCACGTTCTTTGTAAGAGCACTTTTGTAAGAGACGTTCTTTGTAAGAGCACTTCTTAGTTTTTGATTTATAGGGCTTAATTTCTCTTTAAGTATATGTTTAGTTATGTCTCGTTTACTATTACGTGCAGATATTGTGGTCCACTAGTTAAAGGTGATAAAACATTCATATTGGTATGTGAAACATCTGAGGAGCCTGATAATAATACAATGTAAGGCTAACTTGATATATCGCTTAAAAAAGGTTTATTGCAAAAGTCAAAAAAACGCATACTGTCCCGGTTATAATTTCTAGCCAATTCCATGATTTATTTATGTTATTAAACCCAAATCAATGATTTATTTATGAGACTCCTAACCTGATTCTATCTTAAATCTACCTTAAAATGTTTAGTGACTTGTTGAGATGTTTTAAGAAACGAATCTTTATTTCTTGAAAATAATAGAATAATATGTTCAATTCTATAAACTGTATTACACTCTGTATTAGTCAATGTCTATTTGTGACAATTCAAATTAATTACATACTTTTTGCTTTCACCATAAAACACAAACTTCCTTTTTAGCCCCATGATAGCAAGAAGAGCAAGAAGAAAAAAAGTTTAATTTTGATAAATAAAAAAAGAACATATTTAAATAATGGTAAATAAATGTCACTACAGTTGCTAACTACATTACAACTAATTAATACAATTAAATAACCTATATCCAACATCATTATTGTTATTAATAATACATTCTACCCCTCCTCACTGTGAGTGTACTGCATTATTGAAGCTTAAAACAGTTATCTAATTGGAGTATAGTACTAAGGTACTTGAGTATGCTTTTTTTTCAGTGAAATTTGGCAGGCAGTAAGAAAAAAGGTTTTTAAAGTTAAGAGAATATATTAGAAAAATATACCAGCATTACTTCGATATTTACTTGATGTCCAAAAAACAAGAAAATTTTTTCCAAAATGTAGTATAGTATTAAGATGCTTGATTTAGCTTTTTTTCAATGAAATTTGGCAAGTAGTAAAAAAAAAAGGTTTTTAAAGTTGAGAGAATATGTTAGAAAAATGAACCAGCATTTCTTTGATTTATACTTAATGTCCAAAAAGCAAGCAAATTTTTAAAAACAATAAATTCAAAATAAATACAATTTTAACTCAAAGAAATCCATGCAAAATTAAATTTACGCAATTCCAGTATTCAAAAAATGTTAATACATATTTCTTAAAAGTTTTCTAAAAAATAACAAAGCAAAACAGGTTCATACAATGAAACTTTTTCACTAACTGGAAAATGTGTCACAGCATGGGGCCAAAAAAAAACGTAAAATGTAAACTAAAGGGTAAATAAAGTTGCGTAATATTAGCAACTTTATTTACCCTGATTTTTTATTTTACCCTTACTTACCCTAATTATCCTGATTACCCTTACTTACCAGATGATTAGCCTTACTTACCCCTGACTAAAACAATAATAATAATAATAATAACAATTGATCAAAGTAATGAATTAACTATAAGTGAGTCTTGTTCGAACAGAAGTTTCTGCTCAACAAATAAAAAAAATTGTTTAAATAATAAATATTTACAATTTTTTTTTAAATTACATTAACTCAGGTTTTATATCGCCTTACAATATATACCTTTTACAAATGTTCATATATATATACATATATATAAATTTTCTATTTTTTTTTTTATTTTATTATATATTTTGTCATATTTTTTTGTGTTTTTCGATTTTAACGGGTGATGCGGAAGTTATCGGACAAAATAAAAACGTCAATAACTTATTTATAAATAAAAAAACAAACTACTATACTATTTTTTTTTAATAAAGCATTTATCTTATTAACCTTCTAATATATTTTTATTAAAAGATAAATGCTTTATTTAAAACAAATTTTAAATAAAGCATTTATCTTTTAATAAAAGTATATTATTTTTCATATAAAAAATACCCCACCATCTGCAATTGATCTCAATTTTGCTCTGACGCCTTTCATATGCGACTGTAAAATGTTGAAATCAATTTCTTGTAGTTTTAGTTTAATGCAATCAATCAAAACATGCTCTGTTGAAGCTTGTCAATCTCCCACGTAAACCTTCTGTGCCAAATGTCCCCAAAAATTTTCAATTAGTCGTGCTTGAGGCACATTTGGGGATTGGATTCTTTATCAACGTAATAGACATATTGGTCCATCAAATTTAGACAATCTTTAGAATAATGAGAACTTGCTAAATCTGGCCAAAATAAATAGTTAAAGTCTCCATGATACTTGTGAATAAATGGAAGAAGTCGTTTTTCTAAACATTCATTAATATAGATTGATGAATTGATTGCGACAGCCTAGGAAGTGCGAAACAATGGCTCGGACATACCACGGTCAGATATGGCTATCCACATTAATAATTTTTTTAGAAATTTCTCTTTTCCTACAAATCGGACACTTTCTGGGCATGTCTTTTTGTTGTTTGTGTAGTATCCAGAATATCCAGGCATATTGTCCCCTGCAAAACAAAAGTATTTTTTGTCATCGATGATAAGAAGCGATTTTGTGTTATAGAGTTGGTTAACTAGTTTCCTGCTTCTTACCTTTGCCTTTATTTGTTGTTCTATAGTGTATTTTGGAGTCTTTTCACGTTTTCTATATTTAATATTCATTTTTTTTAACTGACGACCAATTGTAGATTGATTTACACTGAATTTAATACCTATTTTTCTCTGACTGACCCCTTTTCGATTGTTGACAAGTCTCGTTAATTCAGCTTTCTTTTCTCTAGTCCAGGATGTCGGACGACCAGGGTGCTTTCTATCAGAAAACGATTGAACAGTTTCAAGTCTTTTTTGGTTATCATATATTGTACTTTGAGCAAATCCTTCGTTTTCAAAATAATTTACGATTTTTTTTTTTTTATATTAGGTTTATCTACAAAAAACATTTTTTTGTCGCTTTCGAAAAGATTCTCGTTCAGCTGCATTTAACCTCATTTTAAATAATTGTGTTTCAAATAATAAAGTTTATTTTTTATAGAACGTTTATGCCGACGCATAAAACCACAAAACTAATTATTATGCTCAAATAATGAAATTAGGATTTGTCCGATAACTTCCGCATCACCCGTTATATTTTATTTTGTGTTTTTTGATTTTATATTTTTTTGTATTTTTTGTTTTTCATTTTCCAGCCGTGGTGCGGATAGAAATCGAGAGTTTAGATATAATTATGACAGGAGAATATTCAACATAGGTTAAAAAAGTTTTTTTAAATGAAAGAAAATTTTTTTTACCAAAACACATGAAGAGTTACAAGACTTTTACACAAAACTTTACGTTACGAACACTAAGGATAAACACTTATATGTTAAAATAATACTTCATAATATAAGGGCTAACAGTGATTTTCTAATCATATTTAACAATAACTTTGTTGTATAACATAAAAAAGTTCCAGTGAAAAGGAAATCTTTACTAAACATACAAAGAGCCGTTGTTTTATTTTAGCTCATGTGTTTAGTTTCATATCTCCATTCTCTTCATGACAGAAAATGTTTTAAAAAAAAAAATATTGACAGAAAATGCCCTCAGTGTTTCTAGGGAAATGATAATTAAATTTTAAAGTAATAATATTCCTGATGTTCCTGATTATTACCCTGATCACTGCCACTGGGTCAATTTTTGTGTTACTGAACATGTGATGTCATCTACTGTTCCATATTGCACTCAGAATTTGAGTGAGTGTCAAACAGTGGGGTTTTTCTCTAATAAATTCGCTGTTTCAATCGAGAAAATTGAATTTATCTGAGAGAAATTGTTTCGGGGTGTCAAGGAGTTATATACATGTTTAAAATACTCCCATATTTCAACAGAAGGAGGACAGTAGGCAAAGATGTGGATGTTGTCCTCAATTTTACCACAAGTTTTGCATTTGTTATTTTTGACGATCTGTTGCCTTGTGCTTTTGGCCAGCAGAACATAAACTGTTTTGTAAAAAACGAACAAGGATATTTTGAGTCGGTTCGGATGCGTGGAAAGTGAAGTTTTTTTTCCAAATATGGGTCCACTTTGGACCTTTTTTTTTTTTTTGCCACTTCTAAGTAAAAGTTTTTTGTTGTTTTTAGGGGGACGTTAAAGAGGGACCCGTTTTGTCTAATGTTTCTATTGTTGTTTTGCGGTACTGAGACGTTTTTATTGTTGCAGTGTTTTGTAAAATTGTTCTGCTTTAAAAAGTTCAAGCTTTGGTTTTGGTTCATAAGTTTTATAAGTGAACTAGCCAACCAATACTTTGAAAAGTAGTTATACTCGTGAGCTTTTTCCTCTTCGCATTCTATCAGTTGAAATAGTGTTTTGAGGCGAAGTGCAAGACTTTGCTCCTTCGGTAATAAAATTCCGCGACCCCCGCTTTTGACTCGTAAAAATCTCTCTCTTGACCGGATTGAAATTGGTCTTGCCACAGATTTTTGAAAATGGCTCGGTGCAGACGTTTTAATAACTATTCGGGAATGGGCAGAACGTTTGCCAGAAACCACACTTTTGACATTGCTAAAGTATTTATCAACATAGTCTTTCCCCTAAGTGATTAAGTACATAGTTCCAGAAACTTGAGTTTTTCTCTATTTTGTTTAGAGTTACTAGCCAGTTGAAATTGGTAGTATCGCTTAGTCTGGTGTAAAAAGTAACACCTAATATTTTGAAATCGGTCCACTCTATGTCGGACTGATTTTACGTCCCTGGGAAAAAAAATTTGAATCGTCTGCGTACTGTAATTTTAGGGGTTTCGGTGTACCTGGTAAGGGAAAACTCTTTACTCTGCTGCCTGGTCTGACCACCAAAGCGAGAGCCTCAGCGACAAAAACATACAGCAAGAGAGAGAGGGGGTCACCCTGTCTAACTCCCCTTTCCGTGGGAAAGGGGAGTTAGACAATAGGAAAGGAGGCTGACAGGAGGCCGCAATTCAGAACAGATGCCGAAACTTCTGAATATACGGTGTTAATAAAAGATGCAAAATTTTCTCTGAGATTGAATTTTTGGAGAATCTAAAGCAGAAACGCACGGTCTACTTTATCAATCCTCTTTTCTTGATCTGTTGGCAAAACAATACTAAGTAGATTTTTAAATTCCGCGTAATCTATAAGATCATGTACTAAATGTAAATTTGAGAATATTGTTCTACCTGGGATTGATTTGGTTTGATTTGGTTTGGGTCTATAATTTTCCCCATCACTTTTGCAAGTCTTGGGGCCAGCGCTTTTGTAATTATTTTGTAATTAACGATATGTAAACAGCCGATTAACGATATGGGTTTTTGCATTCGGTAAGATCTCCTTGTTTAGGAATCAGCAAAATAATTGATTTTTTTATAGTGGTTGGTATTTTTTTCTTCGAAAAGTATTTCGTAGGCAAGATCTTCAAAATCTTTTTCTAAAAGGTTTTAAAAAATTCAACTGGAAGTCTGTCATAGACCGGGGATTTTCCGTTTTCAAAATTAAAAAAAGCTTCTTTTAGTTCTGCGCCGGTTAGGCGGGTATTTAAAAATTGATTTTCATCATCACTTAAACGTTTAGTGATGCGTGACAAGACATAGTTTTGGCTGTCTTTGCATCAACTAGTTTTTGTGTAAATATTTTTATTATATAAAACAAGGGAGTTTAGTATTTCACCAGGTGCACTCGTCAATGTGCCGTCATTCTTGCGAATTTCGGTAATTGACTTGTTCCGCTGTTGAACTTTTTCAAAAAACTATACAAAAATTTTGAAAGTTTTTCTTCTTCTTAGATTAGTTTTTGTTTCGTACGAATAAACGCTCCGGGAAACTGGAGCAAGAAAAGAGCGCGTTTTTCTTTGATGCTATCTAAATTCGGGTTAGCGTTTTGTCGCTCCCGGATTTCGTTTTCAGTCCTTTTGATATTTTTTTTGTTTTTTGCATTTTTCTGTATTGATATGTGTTGTAATTAAGCCCTAACAAAAAGTTTGCAGTTGTCCCAACGTTTTAAAATTGACGTATAGGACCGTTTTTAGTTTGCCAATCTTGAATTAAGATTTTCTGCCTATGCTCCTACCCTTTTTCCTGGTCGGAAAAAGGGTTGGTGGTATTATTATGGTATATGTCGTTTTTTTTTAGCGACTTTATCAGGGCAGTAGATTCTGTCGAGCCTACATTTAATACGTCTGATTCCGCCATGTGAATTTTCTTTTGTTCGGAAACTTGTAACGATAAACATCTACTAGGTTATACTTACCTAGGATGACCCCGAGTTCAGCAATCCCATAGGTGTGATATTTAGCATTGTTAGAGCCTTCTGTGTCAAGAGACAGGCTTTCGACCATGTTTAAATCCCCGGCCATCAGATCCTGTGTCCTGCATCCCACAACAGCAATGACTCGGACCAGAGTTCCCGATATACTCACCAGTTCATTCGTCACCCCACTGTTTAACAGTGGAAGGTTCGGATTTTGTTGACTTCCCTGAAGGTGGAAAAGATCGAAGGTGGATTTTTTGAGAAACCCAAAAAAATTAACGCGTTTGTATTGGTCAATTAGACCGTTTATGTTGCACGTTAAAATATTAATAGCCATGATGGAGATGATCAGATTTCCTAAATTGAAAACTCGTGTACCTTAACCATAAATATAATAATTTTACAATCTGTCATACAAAACACAAACGTATAAACCTTAACCTTATAGCACGAGTTTTTGTTTGAACTGACGTAATACTAACAGATAGACGCACTGGACCATAACATTTTACGCAAAAGCGCGATCTACAACAATACAGATTACCACAGCTTACGCGCTTATTCAAAAACGTGACATACGTAATGAATGAGAAGTTACAAAATTAAACGGAAAAACTCGAAAAAAAGATTTTTTGTAGAAAGGAAAAAAAGTAAAAGTTTAAAACAAAATTCAAAATTCAAAATTCAAAAAAAACAAAATTCCAAATAAAAGTCTAATTTGAGAACAAAGCTAAAAAAAGAAAAAAATAAGAAAAAGTAATAATCTTACGATTTCTTTTCCACACCAATTTGGCTATCGTATTGTTCATCTATTATTAGCGAATCAGTTTCGTCTTCATAAGACATTCCGTCATTTTCTTCTGAATAAAAAATTTCCTCAAAAGATATTCCAACATTTCAACGTCCCAAACGTTTTCTCGTTGGTTGGGTGGATCGTGCCTTTTCGGTTTTAAAATATTTTCTTTCTCTTTGATGCTGTCCCTTCTAGAATTAGTGTGAACACATCAACACAAATCTCGACACTGACGTTGTTAACTTCGGTTTCTACAATTTCATTGTTGATCTGCAATGCAGTAGTGTTTATATCGTAAGTTAAGACCGTCAACGTTTTGATAACGGGGTAACGGATTTATACTGGGGTTGTGCCAGTTCTTGATAATTACTATCACGTTACCAGTGAAAATGTCCTCTCCGTGGATCTTGCATTTTTGTAGATAAAAGGAATCAAACTCGCCTCGTCCTGCAGCAAGATGTTTGCCAAGCAGGATAATAGCGCTTTGGCAGCCATTCCTAAGGGTACCGATTGGAATGTTTTGAACCAATACATGAACCTTTTGTACATACTTTTGTTGAAATTTTAAAACAATGCCTTTAATTTCTAATTCTTTTTCCAGAAAAGATTTTAGATGAGGAGTTGTTTATAACAGCAAACTCGAAGAGCTTGTTTGAGTAGTGCCTTGTGACTCCCCAAACATTACTTAGAAACTTTTTTCTGCCAAGCTAGAGAGAAAATCATTAATGGAACAGTTTAAATCTCCATACCGACAAACAAGCACGTTTAAATTGTCGATATCAGACTTTGAGTTGAAAATACCGAGATTGCTTTTCGTTTGGACAGCCGTGTTTCCATAAGAGAGAACGCCAGCATAACTTTTAGCCATTTAAGATAAAATTCCCACTCAATCGAAAAAGTCGTAATAAAAATAATCTTTAAAAAAACAATCAACAGCATAAAATCACTAGAAAGACTAAAAAGTTTCAGTGTGTGTTTTTTTCCGAAAACAAAATTACATTAAAAAATTACATTAAAAAAATTACATAAAACAAATTACATTTAACAAAATTACATTACAAAAAAAAATTACTATTAAAACAATCCATCAATACAAAAACTTAAGTATATTCAAGTATATATACAATTAGATATTCAATATAAGTTGAACAATTAACTTATTATACTAATACTTGAGGTATTACATTTATTGATTGCACTGAAAGAAATATGGGTAGCTAAAATCTGTAGCCGTTTTTCAAAACGCCTTGAGAGGCTCATTACATATTTCAAAAAAAACGCAATTAAAAAATAACTATTAGGAGAACCTCTTTGTAAAACATTTGAATAATTTTTTGTAATAATTCTTTGTGAAACATTTGATAATTTTTTCATTATTTTCGGAAAATATTTGTTCAATAATTTTTGTTATTTTATTTTTTATCGAAATTAACTTATTATGTATAAGAGCCAAATTTTTTATATATAATTTTTTTTATTTTTTGTATTTTCTTATCTTTAAAGGTTTTGTAACAAAATCTTTAAACTCATATATAAAATATGTATAAAAGCCAAATTTTTTGTATAAAATAAGAAAATCTTTAAAGAAAAGAACTCATGAATAAAACAAATTGAAAAATCAAAAAAACCCCTTCATTACTTTGAAACTATTTAATGAAAAATGTACTTGACAGATTTCCTCATTGCACACATGGGCTCAATAAGTGCAACAACAACAAAAACTTTACAATTTGTAATCATTAATAAAAAATCTGAAACTCTGTCTATGTGAGGACATAAACAAAAAGCGCATTGTTTAAAAAAATTAATTTTATTGACTTTTAAAAAAGTCAATAAAAATATTGCCTTATCAAATATTTTATTTTTATTTGCTTGCGCTTTTTGTTTTTGTCCTCACAAAGGTAGAGTTTCAGAGTTTTTGTTAATGATTAAAAATTGGAAAGTTTTTGTTGTTGTTGCACTTATTGAGCCCATGTGTGCAATGAGGAAATCTGTCAATTACATTTTTCATTAAATAGTTTTAAAGAAATGAAGGGGTTTTTTTGATTTTTCAATTTGTTTTATTCACGAGTTTATTCAAGATTTTGCGCATTTAAAAACATAAATCGCGGATAAGCTCATCCTTTTTTTACTTTTAATAACTGGCCCGTTAGCCTTGTTGTTTTCAATAATATTGTGGTAATATTATTGTTATTCAATAATATTCAATAATATTGTGGTAACTAATCAACTCATTAATGAACCAGTTAATATTAGGTGACCTTAGTAAGCAATCCAACTTTGAATTTATAAATGCTTAAGAATCAGGTCGAGAGCATGAAGTCACTATATATATAAAATGATACACTAAAACAATTTTTGTTAAAGACTTAATTACTCCGTTTTTAGAACCTGTATTTACTGCAGTGGTGTCACACGTTATAAAGGAAATTTTATGAAATAAATTGTGTACTGAAATAATATCATGTAACATGTTATAACCAAAAATTGCTTTTCTCTAATTTTTTAAAAGAAAATTTTTTTAAAAATATTACCCAAAATTTAGAAAATAATGTTGTTTGCCCATCAAAATGTAAGCACCACATTTCCTCAGAAGAGTCGATATAAGACCGAATTAAGCTTAATCATGCACGAGTGTTGTAGACAGTTTGTTTTGTTTGTACTGCGGATGTGAAAATTGGTTTCATACCCACCGCATTGAGTACAGCTTCAAACAATTGACTATAATTTGTTTTAAGTTTTTAGGTGGCAGATCTCGCAGATGTGTTATAATAGGCACAATACTGCACTGAGCTTTGCACCAATCGGAAGATTTCTGAAGGTTATAAAAGAGTTAGTCTTCCAGATTTTTAAATATCGCTTTTTGGTCAAATAATTTATCCAAGCTAATTATAACAATTGTACCAAAAGTACTTCATAATAGTACTTTGTGTTGATTTCATGAGAAGTTTATAATTTTGATTACTAAATTATTTATCTATTTATTATAATGAATAGGTACTTATAATACTGATCTTCTAATTTATTTGTACTTTTTATTGATTTAATAACTAATTTATAATTTTGAATAGCAGAATATTACCCGTAGGAAGTTTTCTTCCTCTTGGAGAAGAAGACTTTATTAAGAGGGAGACCCCACTGCAAAAGATGGAGACTTCCCAAAGACAGTGCCTCTATTGTGTTCACGATCTCAAACATTTAACTAACAACTCTGATTTTATATACTTTTTATATTTTAAGATGTGTTATAAAAGTATATATATATATATATATATATATATATATATATATATATATATATATGTATTACGAAGATCAAGTTAAACCAACATAAAACACTACCTAATCTTTTTTATTCACTCACGAGTTATGAGTTATAATGTTCCAAATAAGCGCACTCTTACCCATCGAAAATCATTATCTTACGTGTTTCGCAGTTACCAACTCTCCACTTTTACCACAACAGCTCTTTCTGTGCGTCAAAGACATTACCATTCATAAAAGCAATAATTACTTCTCCGTAAAGATCCCAGAATTTTTATCCTCGCTGATAAGAGAATCATGCAAAACACGTATGGGTTGTAGGAAAGCGTCAATTTTATATTTTTAAGAATCTATTTTGTTTTTCGATATGGAGATTTTTGTCTCGCAAAGATTTGTGTAAAATATCCTAATGATAATTAATATTTTGTGTTTCGTGTCACCGCCTTTTATTTCGTTTATATATATTTTTTCTTGGGTTATTTTTTCCCCGTGAAAGAGAAACATGAAAGGCTTTGCAAAGATGTTCCGAAAGTTCCGGTTTAAGATCTGCAAACCTTTTCTATTCTCTCTTCGGTTTTTGGTTTTCCATATCAGTGGGATGGGGTATTGTAATTTAATAATTTGTGTTATTTTATCCTCGCGTTTTTTGATAGATAACAATTTTATGTCCAATCCCATGGGTTGCTGTTTGATTATTGGCTCGTTTAAGGTTTTCCCAAATTGCTTAATTACTTTGCCTTAAGAATATGGGTCGTTTATTATGTTAATATTGAAGCTGTAGTAATACACATATTCTTAAGGATTAAGTGATTTAAGACTTGATTTTTATTATAAATTATTAACTTTTATAAATTATTCATTTTATTTCTTATTAATAACTGATTAACCGATTAATGAAATTTTCAAAATTAAATTATTTAATTTAGAAAGTAACATTATTTTTAGCTTCGAGATCCTCCGAGCTTCGAGTTCCCACGTTTCTTTACGAGTTTTACCAGCAAAACCAAAAGCCAAAACATCCTCACTTCCTCCTTGTTTTTACTTCAGGAAGACTTCTCCTCCAACTACGCTCCACCTGCCACGACTTCCTTAAATATGAATCGGCAAAAGCCTATCTCTCCCAAAGGTTGCAAATCCTATCACAAGACACCTATCAAAAAAGTTTCCTTGCCTACTATGTTGGAAGGACAAAGGAACAAACCTTAGACGACATCATCAAAAGAAAAAAAGAGGGGAAGACGAATTGGACATTAAGCCTCCGCAAATTAAAGCAGGCTTGCGAAATTGCAAAAAAACATATATATATAAAAAAAAAATCACTTGTGGCGCAGACTTATTTCTTTCATCAAACACCCTTTTATAACACCAACCTTAGACACATAGAACTTCAGAACCTTAGCTACATCTCGTCGGAAATTTCATTTTAATTCTGATAGTAACAACTAGAACAAAAAGCTAAATTAAAAGTGCCAAACCCCCTTAGCCTCTAACCCACTTAGTGTTAATTCCGGTTTAATCAAAAATGTACTATAATGTTATTTGTTTATATAATTATTTCTTATTTATTAAAAACCAATTAAAATATTATTTATCAATATAATCATCACTCACTCAATTCAATTTAACTCACTCACTAAAAAACATAAAGATACAAGGAAAAACATATACTAGGCGCAATAACTGATATGAAAAAAAATAAAACATCGCTAAGAAAAGCTGTATTCCAACATGGTGTTCCAGTCTCAACGCTCAAAGATCTCAAAATAACAACGACAAAAAACTCCACGGCTCAGTTACAACAACGTACTCTCAAATGAAACAGAAAGATTGATGGTGCATGTGGTCCAATTACTTGGTGACTGGGTTTATAGTTTAACCCGAAATTATATCCGAGAATTTGTATTCTACCTTAAATGCAAAGATCATTTGCACATATTCAAAAATGGCAAGCCTGGTAAAGACTTGTTTTATGCCTTTATGAAGAGAAAAGAAATTTTAACAAGAAAAGCGGATTCCTTAGCATTTAAAAAAGCCTCTAGCATTTAAAAAAGCAACATCAACTGGTAAAACTTCTAGGTCGTATATTTAGAATTGTGATGAAATAGATTTTTTGGGTGATTAATGCAAAGCAGACTTAGTGTGTCGAAAGTTCCTGACGTGCATTTAAACTTATTTGCAAAAATAAAAATATTTATGACAGGGGCGGAATGGGAAGGGTTCGGCCCACTATTCCAAGTTCATTAGCGGCCCTATTACTACAGGTCCAACCCCCCCCCCCCCCCAAAAAAAAAATGTTTACTCATATTGTGATTACGGGCCTTTATAAACTTTGTGGGTCGAAGGCCAAATTATCTTTTATACAAAATAATAATTACTGAATGTTATGAATATGTTAATGGTTTTTATACCATTATTATATTTATGTTGTTGTACAATATCTAAATAGTTGATATTGTCATCAACATAACTTTTGCTAAAATCTTGTATAAATTAGTATGAAAACATAACATAAATACATAATAATATAATCAATGTGATAAATTTGATACAACATAAAACATAATTAAACAAAATAAAAGTAATGATACTTTATGGCCTTATGCCCTTATAGGTAATTAGATAGTTAGGTACAGTTAATATAAATTGAAATATTTAATATTTTGACAACAGCGTAGACATTAACGGTGATGAACTCTTTACTATTTCAAGTATGTCTTCAAATTCAATTTCGTCTAAAATTTCTTTTTCAACTGTCATAAGGAGAAATGCTTCCAAGTGTTCGTTTCCAAGAGAAGAACGTAAACGATTTTTAATTATTTTCAATTTACTAAAAACACGCTCGCAATTTACTTGACTCACGGATAGTGTTAATACAAATTCTATGGCAGTAAAAAGATTAGAGTATAAAGGAGAATGCATATTAAGCGAATTAATTAGTTTGTGAACACACAAGAGACAAGAATCACGATTATGTCCATTATCATTTTCTCTCATAGACTTGTCACATCCTAAAAAAAAAAAGAATTACCTATTAAGTTTTTAGTTATACTTGTTTATACACCTAGGTTTAAGTTACAACCTACCTAAATTGTTTTTTATTTTACCTGTCCTGATATCAGTGGGAAGTTCATATAAATTATCATTAATCCCATCATCTTTTTCATGGCTATTGTCATCAGAGCTATCATATATTATACGATTGGATTTGTTCAGCGGTTGTTTAACACTATTGTAAATACTTGCAAAATGTTTTAATTCAGCAATTAACAATGGATGGTCTACTGACGCCAAAGTAGACAATTTTTGTAACGCTGACCCTGGAAGATCATCTGACTTCAAATCCTTAAAATGTTTTGGTAAAAGATATTGCATGTCAACAATTAAACTTGTATTATTTATAAATCTCTCTGACAGGCTAGTTTTTAGTTGATCAATAATACACAGGAATACTTCAACCTTAAATTTTTGTTTGGGATTTATTGGTGCTTCATCGCTACATATTTCGTCAAACGTTCGCTTTGTACGTCTTATTCTGTTTTGCTTAAACTCAGATTCGACAATTATATCTTCAGGTAATTTAACAGTTGTTAACTTGGTATTCATATCCGAACAAAATTTTTCTGATTCTGACATAACATCATCAAAATTAATTTTATCTATTTCTTTAATAGTTGTATTGACCATTTCCCATGCAGCAAGGAGGTCTAAATTTTTAGTTTGTAAATAAGTTGACGTAGAACCAACAGTAAAAAATATTTTTAAAAATACATGAGCTGTACATATGGTTTTAAAATTGCATAAATTTTCTATTAAAGACGAGGCCTCGGATGAAGACTTTGGATCAAATTTACTTGATGTGGTAACAAAGTTAAGAGAACTAAGAACAACTGGATATAAATAGTCAGCACCACTGAAAACCCATTTTAATGCATTTTCTCGTGACCACCATTGGGTTTCACCAATTTTTTGAAGTTTTCTTAATTTATTCTGACCAGTTCCTAGTTGTTCCTGTTGTTCTTTCCAAACATTCATTCTTTTGTAAGAGTCTGAGAAGAATGTTGATAGACGATTCAATAATCCAAATAGTTTAATAGCATCTTTATTATCACAAGTATCACAAATGCATAAATTCAAAATATGTGCATAACACCATATGTAAATACTGTTTTCATTTTCTTTTTTTATGTACGCATAAAGTCCATTGAAATCTCCTCGCATATTAGCAGCACCATCAAAAGACTCACCAACAATGTTTTTAAAATTAATCGAATGGTCATCAAAACATTTTTTTAATAATTCATACATGCCTTTTCCAGAAGAATTTTTTACTTCTAATACAGCAAAGAGACGTTCCTTTACTTCAGATTTAAATACATATCGTATACAAACAGCAGCTTGGTCTGTAGACCCCATATCTTGTGTGCTGTCTACCTATGAACAAAATATTTAAAATATGTATTATATACACATATAGAAAAAAAATATAAATTTCAAATAACATACTTGTATACTAAATTGTTTATATCCCAATTCATCTTTAATTTTTCTTATTATTAACTCTAATATAGCTAAGATAACTCTATTAACTGTATTCTTAGAGAGCATTGTTACTAAAGATCCTCTTCCTTTAGAATTATTAGAAATATTTTCTTTGCGCTTTTTACTACTTTCAATTGCAACTGTCAAATAGTCATTTAAAATTGAATCTCGCTTGGCTGTAAACTTTAAGAGTTCTAAAAAGTTTCCTCTATTATAGTTAATATTCTCACAGTTAATATTATATAAAGATTCAGATGAACCTGAACCTCTATAAGGGAGATTTTGTTTCCCCAAAAGCTTAACAATTTCAAAAACTTGCTCTAAAACATGAATACGTTCAAGTGCTTGTTTTTTTTTAAATTCATCATATTTATATTTACAGAATTTTCAATTATTGGATGCTAAAATATATGCTTCCACAGCTAAATCATGAAATTGACTATTTTCATGTGATTCAATGGTGGCATATATATTTTTGAAATTTGTACATCCAGAACAAAAATTACTAGCTGAAGAACTGAATACCATGCAAATTGTGCAATAAACAGCTTCTACATTATTATTGCCTTTACATTTTACAGTCAACCATTTTCTTGGTATTAAATTACCTTTTAGGTCTGTTCGATTATATATTCTGTGAAGAGACCAAGCTACATTTTCTAAAAAACTTAGGTTGACAAGGGTGAATTGTATTAACAAACTCCAATTTTTGAACCACGGTTAAATTTTTAGGATTTGTCGGAAATTTTAAATCAACTTGTATAGTATAACCATAATTTTCCTACAAAAAAAAAAATCTCATATAAATTTAATGGGTAAACTATCTAATTAAAATGGCAATAAGTAAATGTCCTCACAATAAGAATGTCAGTTGTTGATGTACAAACCGAAATAAAATCAGAACCAGTTTTTCAATACTGCTATTCATAATACCTGTCTCAATATCTATAATACTATTGATATTATATTAGACCGTATAATAATATCTTCTACCTAATGCGATCAAACAATTAGAAACATAAGTTTTTTTTTATTTTATAGTCTACAAGACTACAGCACAAATTTATTTAAAAGTATTAGTTTTTTTAAATATCTTTGTGTACATTTTTTTTTTATTTACATTTTATATATTTTAATATGGTATATAAGATACTTTAATACTTTGTACTCACACTAGAAAATGTAGGATTTTTCGTTTCATCAGATTCTATTACTAATTCCAAACTTTTTTCGTTGATGTTTAAGTTATTGGAATTATGCACAGTAGATGTACTAGTACATACAGGATCCTGTAAAGATAATTCCAATATAAGTTATTTTGAATAAGAAACATAAGTTATTTTATTCTATAGTCTACAACACAATATTAAAATAAAAGTGTATAGCTAGGTTTTTATAAAAAATACCTATGTGTAAATTTTTTCTTTATTTACATTTAATATATTTTAATGTGGTAGTCAGTCTTGTTAAGAATACTTTTCAAATGTATTTGAATATAAATACAAATACTTTTTAAAAATATTCAAAATACTTAACAAATATTTTTTTTTAGTTCAACAAATTGCATATTATAAATGTTGTTTTTATTAATAAATATTAATATAGAATATATAATTAACACGATATGCAAATGTATAGATATTTAAACTTATTTATAAATGTTTCAATGACTAAATATAATTCTTTAATAAGTAGTAAGTACAAGTGTCCCGTATGCCATGGAAGAGAGGAGCAGATGGGGGTTTAAGTCATTTTGTTATCTGCTTGTGTTTTGGGAAACCTTATTTATAAATTCTCATAAGTCAAAACTATTAACATTAAATAATAATACTTTAGAAACAAAATTAAAATTAGTATATTACGAAAAATTGGTAATTGGAATTTCGAGTTGAACACTAGAATAAAAGTATTTAGTATTCTCGAATAAAAATACAAAACAAAGTATTTTTTAAATATTTAAAAATACACGGGTTGAAAGAATTTGAAACGTATTTAAAATACAAAAAAAGTATTTAAATACAAGTATTCGAATACTTAACAAGACTGGTGGTAGGTATATAATATACTTTAATACTTACACTTGAAAATATAGGATTATTTGTTTTTATTTCGAATTCCGATGTATCATCATTAAAGTTATCTAAAAATGTTAATGCAATATAAATTAAAATAGGTACTTAAGAACTTAAGGTACTTCATGTCTTCATATATATTTATTATTTATATACATATACTATCTATAATCTATAACATACCCACTCAGAATTGAATTATATAAACTCATAAACTTACCACTTCGTGTATTGATAGTTGAACAAAATTGTAATTTCTTTTGTTTTGGATGACTTCCTGCTGCTTTCAGTTCGGCAATTCGTTTATCTCTAATTTTTTCCGCTCCTCCTTTACGATTAGTTTTAACTTTATTCATTTTTATTTTTTAGAATTGACTATTAGTCCGTAGTCGTATCTTATATTATACTCGTTAGGTTAATGCACCTATTGTACTTTACGGTAAATGTACGACGAACAGTATAGGTAATACTCAACAACAAATTATTATTAAGTTAATAATTGTTCCGGCAGTTGTAGTCAGTTTCTTCCTGATATGCACCACCACGGTACCACCCACTGACCACAACCACACACACACACACACACACACACACACACACACACACACACAATATATTGTTCGCATTTATTTATAGATTATTGATACGTAAATACGTTGCTATCGTTGGCGTATATTGATATTGTCATATAATTATGATATAATACCGATATCCGATAAGACGATAACGTTCGCAGAAACAAAATATTTTTGTTTGTTTTGAATTTTGATGTCTATTTATATTTTAATATTTTATACTATGTGTCTATGTGTTAACGGGAAACGGCCACGTATAATATAACAATAATTTATATTATATTATAAATTATAATAAAAGATAATAAAAAAAAATGGCAAATATAAAATTATAGATATCTTTGCTTGAGGCCCAAAACTTTTAAACAGGTACCGGCCCACTGTGCTATAGAATAGTGGCACACCGGGCCAGTCCGCTACTGATTTATGATACTGAAAACAGATGTTGCAGCGCTGATGGGCGTTTTGCACCACTATTTGTGATATGCAAAGCCAAAAGAAACTTTTGTCCTGACTGGGCAAGAGCTGGTCCAGCTGGCAACAAATATTCAATTATAAAATTAGGTTGGATGGAGCACAATACATTTATTGAATGGCTGAAAGAAGCATTTATTCCTGAAACTGAGAAAATTGATGGTATTTATATTTTAGTATTAGATTGGCTAAAGTAACAACTCACATAACTTTGGAAGCGGTAATACTGTGCAAAAAGCACAATATAATCTTAATTTGACTACCAGAACTACTTTACATATTCTACAACCATAGGATAGAGGTGTCTGTTGTTATGTCAAACAACAATGGAAAGAAATTCTTATAAAGTATTACAAAAACTCAGACTCAATTTAGATTTTGAATCTTTGTAATACTTTTGATTTTAAACAAAATTTTCAACCTTTCTTCAAACTGCTGTACGAGAGTGGTAAATGTTTTACACGCCTGCATGCAATCGCTGGTTTTCAATACACTGGCTTATTTCCACTTGATAAAAACAACATAAATCATAAGACGTTAGCAATCACACAAACGTTTAATCCACCTTCATCAACTTTAGCAGCCACCGCAGCACCTAGCATCTTGCTCAGACACAGCTTCATCAAAGGAAGCCGTAAAAGTTGCTAAACTCAACGCAAAGCGTAGGCTCTCTATGCCAAGTACTCAAATGCCTTCGCATAACAATGCTGAGCAACCTCAGAAAAACAATACTAAAGTACAAGCTGCAGTAAACTATTAAAGGTTGTAAAATGTACAGAGTGTAGAGTACAGATCTTTTTTCTTTACATTTAATATTTTCAATAACTTTATTTTTTTTTTTTTATAACATATACTTTTAATACCGTAAGTAGTTTTTTATTACTTATCTAATAAAAAAAAAAGGAAAAATAAAAAATAAAAAAAGTTTTTAATTTTGATTGATAAGTTTTTTTAATTTTTTATTGATAAGTGTGCGGTATCACCCGGTTTTACTCTAAAACATTTAAAAACATTTTTAAAACTCTTTTTTAGAATTTTCGTGTTTATAAAAACAGTTTGAAAACACTACATCGACTACTAAAAAAAATCTATAATCCCAAGACTTTTGGAAGTCACCCATTTAATTTATATTGTTAAATCCATATATAAAAAGCAGGTGCGGAAACATGCATTTTTCACTAATTATGGGCCCAAACTATAGCTGTATAACAACAGCTTATTGTTTTTTACAAAGGAAAAAGTTTTTATAAGTAAAAAGTACCAGCAGCCAACCATAAGTAAAAAATTTCCATCCCATGGTTTCGATTTTTTCTCTGTCCGTTTCCGAGATAAGGCTTTTAACGGATTTTATCAATGTAAAACAAAACAAAAACTTCAAACATCAACCAAATAACAAATAGGGTGTGTCATTGGTTATGATTTTTTTGAAAAAAAAGGTATTAACAAAAACCCGGGATAAAAAAGACTTGCGTACAACTAATTTAAAACTAAAGCCAAAAATAAAAATAAAAAAAATTATGTCAAGCTACCGAGAATTGTGTTTTAAATTTGCATATTTATGAAAAGATAGCAATCCATAAAGAATACAATAATAAAAATTAAAATAACCGAATTTAACGTTTTAAGATTTAATTGAGAACTTGAAAGTTGTAATTAAGAAAAGTAAGATGTAATTGAGAAACGCAACATGTACTTTGGAAGTCGCAATATGTATTTAAGAAACACAACATGTAATTAAGAAATTTTAAAATGTAATTGAGAAACTCAACGTGTAAATAAGAAATCGCAATATGTAATTTGAAAAATAAAAGTTGTAATATGTTGTAAATTAGTTGTAATTAGTAGTAAAAAATTGTAATAAAAAAATCGTCATGTAAATGAGAATGCTTTATTTGTAATTGCGAATTCAATGTAAGCTTAAAGGTCATTTTAAAGGTATTTTTGGACATGTATTTTAATGCACCAGCAATACAGTAATACAGTAATGGAATTGAAAGATCCTTCCCAGCTAGCACACATACATTGATAAAACGTTAGAACAATGTTGTGCGTTGCGTTGGCCCAACCCAGCTAGCACACTTACGTTGGGCCAACGTATGTAAAACCATCGTAAACGTCGGCTGTTTTTTCCAATGCAAAACCAACGTTGATCCAATGTCATTTGTTTAATGATGAAATTAATACCCACGGAACTAAAAACAGCTGGCTCATTTACATTGGTTCAACGTATGTAAAAACATCGCAAAAAATTGATTGTTTTTACGATGTAAACCCAACGTTGATTAAATGTTATTAAACCGACGTTGATTTAATGTGTATAAACCAACGCTGAATTAATGTATGTAAAAACATCGCAAAAAGTTAATTGTTTTTACGATCTAAACCCAACGTTGATCCATTGTATATAACCCAACGTTGATTCAATATATATAAATTAACGTTGATCCAATGTATGTAAAAACATCGCAAAAATTTGATTTTTTTTACGATCAAAACCCAACGTTGATCCAATGTTATTTACCCGTCGTTGATATGATGTATATACATACATTGGAACAACGTTGGATTTTATACAGTAGATTAACGTTGCGTTTGCATAGAGAAAAGGCGGATATACAAATATACATTTTTATTATTTATGAGAATTATTTTTCATTTAGATATTTCAGTTCATCATGGAAATATATTTGCTTATATATTTTTCTCTTTTTTATGTAATGAAATATCAAGCCACAAGCAAAGCAAACATGAATAATGTCTCTTTAATTAGATGCAGCATAATAAGTATAATCATAAGTAATTAACAATGTTAATACAGCATAATAATTCCTGTTTCTCAAATAATTCCTGTTTCTTGCGAAATAGCTGAATTATATTTGCACAATCTAACACCGCGTGCAATCCTGTCCGCTATCTCTATGCTATCTTTCTAACACGATTACTTCTACCTATTACTCTAAAATAACTTCGTTCTTCCGAAACTCACTTTACTCTTGGTCGTAAAGCGGTTATGACGCTCCTTCTTGGGGGGGCTGAACATGTCTTTGCGTGCCTTGGTATGGTGGTCTCTGCAAGGCAGCTGCCGGAGGAGAATAAACCACAATACCTTAATACAGCATCATGATGGCTGAAATACGTATGTATTAATACATTTATATGCAATTATAGACGCGTATAAAATATAATATTTTATGCTTAAAAGTACATGCTTAACATAAAACAATTTAATTCAGTTCCGATTAAAGGTAAATATGAAGTTGTGCAAACGTAAATTATAATGTTGAATCTTAAAACTTAAAATACAACTTTTTGCCAACGTAAAAAACAACGTTGTGCCAACGTAAAGTCCAACGTTGAATCAACGTAAAACATTACACAATGCCGACTTAAAATACAACGTTGAACCAACGTTGTTTTGTAGCTGTTGGCGACGTCGCATTTGTAACCAAAATGATATAAAAACAACGTTGGCGGTTGATGTTCCCAGCTAGCACACATACATTGATAAAACGTTAGAACAATGTTGTGCATTGCGTTGGCCCAACATCGACCGCCAAAGTTGTTTATATATATATATAAATATATATTTATATATATCGACCGCCATCGTTGTTTTTATATATATATAAATATATATTTATATATATCGACCGCCAACGTTGTTTTTATATATATATATAAATATATATTTATATATATCGACCGCCAACGTTGTTTTTATATATATATAAATATATATCTATATATACATCTATATAAATATATATATATATATATATATATATATATATATATATATATATATATATACATAAATATATATATATATATATATATATATATATATATATATACACAATGACCTAGAAAGTTTAAGAAAGTGAGAACGAGGGAGGAGGGGGGGGAGGAATGCTAAAACAGAAATTAAGGGGGCCTAACGCAGCTAAAATTTAAATAGAAAAAACTGAAACTTTGAGTTACCCTTGAGGGAAAGGAAAACGCTCTCTCCGCCACATGTCTCTATGCCAGTGTTTATATATATTTATATTTATCCAGTACCGACTTTGGTTTACTTCCGACTATTGGTTGTTTATTGCCTTTGGCTTAGCAGAAATGGAGGTTTACTATTTATCTTCTCATATATAAAAACTTAGTAAAATATTTGGTTCCATTACAAAGTTTAACTGAACTTTAAGTGTTGTTTGGCTGTTGTCATTTCTTACTGAATCTTGTAATTAATTTATCACTACCCTTTAGACTAAATACAGCTCTGTAACTTTCAACGCTTGTACAGTCCTGGTGACCTTCTATGTTAAAATTGTTTGCAGGGACAAAGACCCGGGGAAAGGTTGCATTGTACGTGCCAGCTTTTTTGCTGCAAAACCATGCAGCTAAATTTTTACTGCTCCCCAAAATAGCTAGAGCTTTAAAACTTGCAGTAGTTGTATAGTCCCAATAACGAAAGGATATTGAAAATTAAAACATTATCAGGGCCAACAACACAAGGGGCAACAAATACTCTTCCCACCCTGACTTTTTTTTTTTTATTTTTATAAAGGAAAACATTTTAGAAAAAATCATTGGAAAGAATGTTTTTAAATTTTTTTTAAATTTACTTGATGTTATTGAGGTAATAAAAGCGAAAGCGCATATAACAGAGCTCCTCAAAAATAAAAAAATTGAAACTGACAAAAAATAAACTTTTTCTATTTGAAAACAAGTGAGAGCTATTTTTAAGCATTTTATTACATAATTAAGTTTTAGCATTCATCATTTAAACTAGGTCTTTTTTTATTTTCAACACAGGCATTGTTTCCCGATTAGGCAATTGCATTCATATGTTCATGTTTACTATTTAATTCTTTATTATTTAATTCCTATTCATTAAATGACATTCTAAAAAGTATATTTTATAAAAGTCTTGATTTTTTTATAAAAGTTTAAAACTGAAACTTATAAATATCATATAAAAAATTAGTATTTTAATTACTTGGTTAATTATACGTATTTGATTCATAAAACGTAATTAAATATATTTATTATGCCGCGTTGCGGTGTGAAAGAGTTTCTTTTCGAAAGAAATTTGGTTTTTTATCATTATTTTTAAAAATTAATCCTTAAAATGTTCTTATGTTGCAATACTAAAATAAAATTTTATTATAAACATTTGGTATAAAAAAGTTTTATTTTTTACAATTACATCCGTTTGGTCAACAAAATTTCTTTAAAGACTTCAAAACGTCGTTTAGCGAAAGAGCTCATTTCGCAAGAGCGACTTCCGTAAGCGCTACTTTCGTATATAGCAAAATAGTTTTATTTCGTAATTCAACTTGCGAAAGGCTAGAATACGTAAGTAGCATTTGCGAAATGAACATCGACGGGTTTTTTCGTTTCGTAAAATTCGGTATGAAAAAAAAAAATTCCTGATTCTCGATATTCTTCCGAAAGAATTTTATATTTCCGGAATTGCACAAAATCTTCCAGTTAACAACTCTATCTTACGATTTCTTATTTACAACTTTCATGTTCTAAATTACATCTTACGTTTCTCAATTACAACTTTCATCTTCTCAATTGCATCTTAGGTTTCTTAATTACATCTTGAAAAGGTGTAGCTAAAGTAATTACGAATATGGCTTCCATATATTTTTAAAAAAATCTACGAACAAGAAAAAAAGGTAGCAAAATTTCAAAAATATATGGCAAAAAATAGGGACGAAAAGTTAAAACTATTTAGTACGTCATTACATAATATATTTACAGGTAAATGCCTGATAGAATAAATGATTTTATAAATAGATAACACAATGAATAGATAATACTATGAAAAAGTGTTGATGTAATAGCAATACTATTTGAACAGATGTTCAGAGATGTACAGCGGGTAATTAAAAAAATTAAGTAGGAAAAGTGTATTCGTCTTATCCGACTACTAAAACGAAGTTTTTTTTAAAAAAAAATCTGATGGCAAAAGTCACTTAATTAATTATCGTAATTTTAGCGGTAAATTTTGCAAAATCCAATACAGCAAGCCAGATATTTTAGATTTACGATTAGATTTCTATTTAGTCGTAAAGCCGCATGATATACTATTCTATTTTTTGTTCTCGAGGAAGGTTGGAGTACAATACATCATAAATATAAAGCTATATAATGTGTTACAATCAGCAATAAATCGAGATCATTTATAAATTACACAACTGATATGGTCACTGATACTGCACGTGATGGTAATGTTATCACCCCATTCGAAATGGTAGAAGCCGTGATTTGTTCTGAAAACGTAAACATTAAAATAACCTTAAAAAAATTGTTTAACTTATTCTTATTTATTCGAGTTTTAATAACAATGTAAACTTTTTTTACGCTGCTTTTTATTTCTAAGTACCTAATTGAGCTTCAGTAAATAATAAACTATTGTTAATTAGTAAATCTTTCATTAAAATGTTTTAAGCATTGTTCAACGGATAATTTTTGATATCATTGTATGTTTATATTGTGTGTACGTTTATACATATGTTGAAATTTAGCAATAATAAAAAATTAACTACATAAATTCCGTATAAAAGTTATCTATACTTTATAATAAACATTTTTGCGGTTAATTTACGCAAAAAAGTTGCATAGAATTCAAACTTAGTAGTCGAAAAAAGTAAAGAAGTGGTTAATATAAATCTTTACATTACTTTACATTATGTCTTTGTTGGAATAATTTTAAACACAACAAGTTTTAAGCATTTTTATTATAAACTCTTAACCAACTTGTTGGTTCTTTTATACCCACTTCTCCGCGCGATCTCAACTTCTTTATAACCACTTTTTCACGTGATACAATCTTTCTGAATGCTTTAATAACCGCTTTTTCACGTGATACCATCTTTCTTCACTCTTTTATAACTACTTTTTTACGTGATACAATCTTTCTAGCTCTCGTACAGCTAACCTCACCAATTTCTCGCATAACCTAACTGAACAACAGCCAATTGCAAATCAGTTTTTAATTCCAAAAAAAAAAGAAACTATGCCGTAATAATGCATGACGCAAATATTAATACATAATTCTTCATTGGAATAAAAATGATATCATTTTTTTGGCACGTCTTCATAATGATTTTCTTACAGCATTCTTTATTATCAAAAATTCTTTAAGGATTTTCTCTTATCATTCGCATTGTTATCCCCTCATTCAACATGACTTCCGATTCGATTATTTACGTTGACGTCAGAGTGACTTTTAGGGATATTCACAATTAACGTCGTTGGCAAGATTTAAACGAAGTTACGTTTTCAATCGAGCCCTCAAGCAATACAATCTACTTATTCTATAAAATATTTTGTTTCTTCAAATTGCTGTATATAAATAATTAAAAACCATAAGCAAAAACCTAGCTTTAATAAACTCGACGACAAAGTTACTTAAAGAGTTTTACTAAATAAACTTACATCAAGTTCAAGTTAAAAAATTGCGTCATCATAATATGAAAAGCAATCCCAATGCCCAATATCGAGTCCATAACGGAAAAAAACACAATAAACTAACAGTTCTATTTGCTTTAATAAGGTTTCCGTTTTTTATTTTATATGGTGATTGTTTGTAATGACTACCCAGTAAACATTGAACAGTTGGTAAATAGTTGGCCCGATTCTAATAACCAACTATTAGCTACAGTTGGACCAACAGTTAGCTATTTAGTTGGTACCGTGAAAAAAACGTAACGCTTTTACCAACACTTAGCCAACTGTTTTATAAACTGTTGGCTAAGTGTTGGGCCGTTAATGGTACATTAACATCACTTAAGTTCCTTTTAAAATCTGTCACAACACAGGTACCAGAAAATGGAAGTCAAGTAAAGCCTGCAAAAACCTAAAAAAAGAAATTAAAAAAAGTTACAACTTTTAATAAAAAAAAAATTATTTGCATTTTATTGTTTGTAGAATTAGGATAATAATATAACAGAAAATATAAAGAATAAAAAATAGCTGTAACAGCCTAGGTCTATCAACACAAAACACAGCAACAATAGCACATAGCATAAAATATTTGTAAGCGCACAATACTGTCTCCCGAGTAATTAAAAAAGTTTTATTAATTCTCCCTCTCATCTAAAAGAGAAAGAGGGAGAGAAAGAAAGTGTTTGCAAAGCAGCATGTTAAAAAAATAAAAAAACACGCAATAAATAGTAGTAACTGGTTTAATTATGTTTCAAATAAACAAAATTATTTTTACCTTTGTTTTAATTTCCAGCATTTCTTTATTAAGCTTCATCTTCTCTCTAACTGTTGACTAATAAATAATAGAGTAAATTTCACATCATATTAAATTTACAAAATTAAAACCATGTTTCAACAGTAAGCAAACTAATCAAGTGATGACAAAGGAAAAAAAAAAGAACATAATTATGTTTGAAATTGTAAAAAAATTTAAAATAATCTAAATTCAAAACTGTTATTAATTGTTACTATAAAAAGTAAAATTCATACTCTGCTTTGTTCTAAATTGTCTAAAGAAAAATCAAATTAACAGACGTTAACATTGCATGACGCTTAATTCTGGCAAGTAAGCTTTCTGCTCGCTGAGTAGAAAGCTTACTTGCCAGAATTTTTATTTCTAACATTTCCACAATGATTAATTTCATCTTGCCTAGACCTATCTCTTTTACTTAAATACAACTATTTTCAAGTTGCCTATTAATATTTACATTAATAACTTCTTTGAGCCTAATATTATCCACTTCAGTTTCACTATTATCATTAAACATATTGCCAGTAGCCAAATACGCCATGGACTAGGGGCCCCGCAAAAAAAGGGGCCCCAAAATCGAATTGCAACAAAATTAAACTTTAATTTTTGGAAAGTGCATACATTTTCATTAGAAAGTAATTGTGTAAAAAATTTTACTTTTTTATTTTTCTAAATATTTTCATAATTAAAAAAAAATAAAGTATTTTAAGACGAAAATTAAACAAAAAGCATTTTGCAACATTTTCTTCATTAGTATAAATAATAACTTTAACGAACAATCAACTCAACAGTTTTATTTAACATTTGACATTTTTTTAATAACATTAAGTTTTTTTATTAAAAGTTCAACCAAGAACCTTCTAAAATATTATTTTCTAGAATTACTTGGTTCAACTTATCAAATCAAGAAAATAACTATAATTAGGGCTGTTTTTCTAATTAATTAAGGTTTACAATAGTAGTAAACATTATTTATTTGCAAAACAGCCTGATAAATTTTCCAGATTGATAATAAAAACGGTAGTTAATACATTTGTTTTTCTATTATTTGTGCATAATGTTTTAAAATATTCTATTTAAAATAAAAAGAATGAGTTTATTTTAAGAAAAATTTTGCACACTTTTAATGTAAAATATCTAAGTAATTGATGAAAGCAATGGTTTTAAATTTTAAATTGCATAAAACTTAAACGATATTACGTAAATAAGTGCGCTGGGAAAAAAGTAATCATAAATTTTTAGCGTTTGTTTTCATGTTTATTTTTAACAAACTTTCGCTTATTTATGAAGGCTATTTTACTTAATTTTAAAAATAAAAAATACTGGAGTGTTATCTATTAGTAAAATCAGTGCTCGTTAACAATAGCAATTAAATTATATAAATGTGTTCATTTTCAGAACCTTTTAACAGATATGGGAAGAAGCTATGAAAGTGGAGCTGCAAAAAAAAAAGAAAAAAAAAAAAAATAGAAAAAAACATAAAGAAACATCGATAACTTGACTTATTAGTTTTTTATTAAAAGCAGAATGTCATGGTAATTCACCAACTTCAGCTAATCTTGCAAACTGTGGCATAAGTAAAGAGGTAAATTTTGTAGAGGACTCAATTAATGAAGCTCAAACTTTAAACAAGCAATCGGAACTCAATAAGGAGAGAGTATGTTTCCCTATGGATTTGCCATTGAATAGTAAAAGATCAAGGACTATGGGAAATTCTTTCAGCTAAGGATATACAATTTTGGATAGAGAACGGTCCGTTAAAATGTCAAAATGCAGATTATGACTTTAAATCCTCTAAAATGATGTATCAAGATCGCAATCAATATTGCTTAAAAAGTTTGTTAATGGGGAAAAAAGTAAATGGTGAAACGTTTAATAGAGAATGGCTCATATATTCCACAGCATTAGATTGTGTATTCTGATTTGTCTGCAAGCTTTTTGAACCCTCAAAATGTGCTTTAGCTTCATCAGGATATAAAGATTGGAAAAATTCAGGGGCATCAATTCAGGGGCATGAATACTCATCAGACTACAGAAAAGTTTCATTAGCATACTTTCACCTCTTTTCTTACAACCTCTCTCCAGTAGTTTTTTTTCAAGAAAAAAAACTACTGGAGAGAGGTTGTAAGAAGAGTTATAGCTGTAATTTGCACATTGATCGAAAGAAACTTAGTTTTTAGAGGTTCAAATGAAAAATATGGGTCTGAGAGCAACCGGAATTTTATTGGTCTGCTTGAGTTGATTGCTCAGTTTGATACTTTATTGGCCAAACACATACAAAATTATGGTGACAATGGTTCTGGAAAAACAAACTACCTTTCAAAGAATACATGTTTTGAATTAACTGTATTGATGACAAGAAAAGTTTTGCAATCAATCAGCGACGACGTTTTAAAATCTAAGTATTATGGATTATCAGTAGATTCAACACCTGATGCGAGTCATAAAGACCAACTATGTATGATCTTGAGGTACATTGATCAAATTTCTAATGAGCCTATTGAAAGATTTGTCAACTTCATTCACATCGATAATCACACCAGGGAAAATTTAGCAAATGCAACCGTGGACTTTTTAAACGTAAAATTGAACTTGGAAATCAGCAACTGCAGAAGCCAGTCTTATGATAACTCAAGCAATATGACTGGAAAATAAAAAGGAAAAAATGAATTTTGGAGTTCAATAAGCTGGCACAACTCTTACCATGTTCAGGTTATTCTCTTAACTTGAAAGGAGAGGCTGCTGTAGATTGCTGCATCGAGAGAATCAATTTTTTTGGTTTTGTTCAAAAACTGTACAATTTTTTCTTTGCTTCTACAAAGTTGTGGCGTGTTTTGGAACAGTTTGCAAGTAGTTCAGTCAAATCACTATCGAATACTCGGTGGAGCGTTCATGCTGACTCGGTCAAAACCATTCACCAGAACTTCAATAAATTAATGGAAGGATTTGTCAAAATCAATGAGTGTGAAAGTTTTGAAACATAAAATAAGAGCTGCGGCTGGAAATTTACTATTGAAAATGCAAACTTTTGAATTTGCTTTACAAACAATAATATGGGATCAAATTTTGCAACGAATGAATGCTGTTTCCAAATCATTGCAAAGTGCAACTATTATTCTAGATACATGAGCTGAACTTTATTCATCTCTTAGAGATTATCTTCTTGGATTAACCAACACATTCAATTTAATAGAACAAGATGCAAATTTACAATTACCAGACATAGATTATTTACAAAAGAGACACTGTAATAAGAAAGCGCTACTAGGTGAAAACTGATCAGAAGAACCTTAGTCCACGTGAAGAGTTTAAGACAAACGTTTTTTTTAAAACTATTAATAATCTTACTACAAATTTAAAAGAAAGAGCTCAATTCTATCAGGAACTGATTGACAAATTTGTATTTTTAATAGACACGAGATTCAACCAAGATAAGCTGAAGACATGTGTTAATTTTCTGGTGGAAGACTACACGGAAGATATTGATGATAATTTATATGCAGAAATTGAACATCTACATCTGTATTTGAAAGAACATTTTAACACTCAAGTTCCTGAATTGTCCCATTTGTTTTTGTACAAACTTATAAAGGAAAAACAAATGGAGGCTACATTTCTAAATACTGAAATCATTCTTAGGATTTTCAAATGTTTCATGATATCCAACTGCTCTGGAGAAAAGTCATTTTCAAAATTAAAATTAAAAAAAATGATTTGCGATCAACTATGTCACAAAAAATGTTAAACAATTTTGCATTATTATCAAGCAACGCAGACAAAATGAAGTCAGTTATTAAAGATTCATTGATTAAAGATTTCGTTAATGAAAAATACAGAAAAAAGACAATGTAGATTTTTAAAAATATATTTAAAAAATTGAAATAAAACTTTTAATTACGTTAAACTAAAATTATATTTTTTTAAACTAACATATTATTTACAAATATGGGGCCGCAAGCTATTATTTGGCCTAGGGCCCCTAAAACTGTGAATCCGGCTCTGCCAGTAACATTACTATTGTTAAAGCTGAATAATAAAAAAATGTAATAGAATCTTACAAACTGTGATCTTTTCTAATCTAAGACTATATTTAAACTTAAGATTTATTGAAATCCATATCGTTTTATGTTTATATGCATAAGTCGTTTATTAAAAATATTAAACAATATTTATTTACATCAATTATTTTTAATTTAATAAAGAATCTAGACTACAATGCACAAAATTATTTAAGTAAGTGATCAACAAATTACTGACTGTAAGTTGTTGATCACTTTTGTGTCAACAAATTACAGTCAGTTTTCCATGTTAAATACATAAAATATATATCTAATATGTTATATTTTAATATTTTATATTAAAATATAACATAAATAAATTATAATAATAATTTATTTATGTTATATTTTAATATAAAATATAACATAAATAAAAAAATAGTAAACTTACTCAAATCAGTACCAGTTATACTGTGTAAAGTGACTAAAAAACACTTCAGTTCTTTTCAATTGCACTAAAAAATAGCTTTCAGCTCTTTCCAATTGCAATAAAAAATAAAACAAAACTTGCTTAGCTAAGTTGCCTAGTTCTTAAGAATCTGAAAACAAATAAGTAAAAAACTAAGAACAAACAAACATATATTTATTAAAACTACTACATTTAAACAAATTAAATTAAACAAAGAACAATATTAATTCTCCTTAAAGGCTAAAAAAAATTTTCAGCTCAAATTTGCTTGCAGACCTTGCTTGTAAAACCGTGAGAATAAGAAACACATTTAGAAAAGCATATAAACTACTTAAAAATGATATATGCAACATTAAAGTTTAGACGTCAACTGGACTAACTATTAGTAGATGTTTTTAAAAAATTCATTTGAATAAATTCAAATGAATTTTTTAAATTAAAATTCAATAGAAGACGACGAAATTTTGGCACAAATGCAGCCCTTTATAAGCGAGTTATAATAAGTAACTCACACAACGTACCGCTTTAACAGAAATATGAAAGACGGGTTCAGGATTCGAATAAAGCCTTCAGTAAGAACGCTTCAGTAAGAACGCTGATTCAAATAAAGCCTTCAGTAAGACTTGAAGAAATTCCACATAAGATCGACATTGATGGAACAAATAATGCTCTACATTATGCAGAGAAATCTTTTTTTTTTCAAGACATGCTGCAACTCACATCCTCCCCAACAACGATGCATCTCACATAAAGAACCCTCAAAATTTATTAAAAACTCAACAGAAAAACCCAAAGAAAGAAAACAGCTTCTCGAAATTAATAGCGAAAAATTGGCAGAAAAAGAGAAAACAATTGAAAATATTACGCTTGCTAAAAAGCAAACTGACAGCAAAATACCTGTCAGTGTCTCTACAGAACCAAGCAAGAACCAAGCAGTGTTTCTACAGAACCAAGAAGGCGAGTTGATCGATATTAAAAACGACGAAATTGTTTGTTACAGAAATGCTCCATCGCCGACTCCTCAAAAGAAAGGCTCAAAAAAGAGTTGCACGACAAAGGGCGGTAGGAATAAATATTTAGTTTATAAAGTTTATATCTACAAGTATTTTTTATTTTTTATAGTTTAGTTTTCTATATTTTTATATTCTAAGAAAATGTATTCTAAAACCATCGTTCATTAGGCTTTCTGCACATTCTTTCACTCTCACTCGTCATGTCATTAAAAACCGCACTCAAACAAAAATGGAGGCAATAAAAATTTTTTCTGTTAATATATGCGGCCTTGGTGACGCAAAAAACCAAAAACTTATTAATAAAAAACTAAAATAATTATTTATGATTTTTTTTAGTTTTATATTAATAAGTTTACCCATTTAAATACGCAAGACGCAGAAAACTTTATTCGATAACGCACAGTGTATTGCTTCATGCAAGCTTGGTTGACAAAAGTCATATCAAGAAATCGACTAATTGATAATATTTTCACAATAACAGTCCTACATTAGTAATAACTTGCGGTGTTAATTATGAAAAACATTCCAGAGCAATGAGTCATAAGTGATTAAAAAGGCGTTAAAATGTAATTTCATTATTGAAATTACATTTTAATCATGAATTAATTAAAAATTTACAATGGTTGCATTAACATTTAACAAGAATTAAAGAAAGCAATCATTTTAATGCAGCAATGGATTTTACTTTTGAGGGTAAGTACTATTTAATTACATTAAATATTTTATTTAAAAGTTAAGCAATATGTTTTAAAATATGGTTTAAAAAACTGGGTTAAAATTGTAAAATATTTTTTGGTTTATTTAATTTTAAAATTGTACAACTTTTTGTATCCACATGTATCCAAGCTAATTTATTAACAGTGTATAGCTAAAGTCCTAAGGTGTACAACAAAGAAAAAATTTTCACCACATAAATCCACAATTTTTTGTTATTAAATTTCATTTAGATCATGTGCGCTCTTTTCCAAAAATGGAGTTAATTGAAGAATGTCGAGAACATAATCAAGAAGAAAGAAATTCTCGTTTATTGGATTTTATTTTTCATTTTGATTTTGTGTTACTGATGTAACTGATGTGACTATAGATTCTGAGAGGTCTTTGCAATTAAAAGTTTCATGTATGGCTTCAAAATTTGCAATAAAATGGTCTGCAGCACATATGATGATGGACCGTTTTTTAATCAAAAATAAAATTTGGTTAGAGGGAACAAATGTAGAACCTAAAGTAAGTATATACTAGCAATGTACTTTTTCATCAACTGGAGAAATTCAAGGACGACCAAAAAAGAACTTTGAAGACTCGTCCTTTAAAACCAAAAAACGAAGGGTTGAAAACTTAGTAAAATCGCAAAGTGCAACTGAGTTGACCACAACTGCTGAAGTAGCATGCCGTGTGTTGGGGCACAGAAACCAAGCTACTTTAATCATAAAAAGTCTGGAATCATCAGAAAAAACTAAATCAAAAGACTTTATTTGTGGTGGCAGGCAGTTAAACCGTGACGAGGCATTAGCTTATTACATTGACTCTAAATGTACTAAAAACAAGTCATTCTTATAAACAGACGAGAAAGTGGTCTTTAAAGGCAGGGCATATATTATTTCTATCTTATTATAGTCTATGCAAGTCGAAAAAGTTATATTATCTGTTAGATGAACATATTTCTGTTACAGAAACACGTACCGAAATTAGCCTACAAGCTATACTTGATAAAACTACTGAACGCCTAATTGAAGCCCAATGCAAAGTTCTTAAAAGTATTACTTTTACTACGCCATTCACACTAATTATCAAATGAGGATGTGATGGGAGCTCCGGTCACAGCACATACAAACAGATATTTAAAAGCTATGGTGCAACTGATGAGTTTCTGTTTGTATTTTCATTTGTTCCGTTGAGACTGAGTGACGGTCAAGATATTATTCGGCAAAGTCCACGACCTTTATCCATGCTTTATTGCCGACCAATTAAATTTATTTTCTCAAAAGAAACAAATCTTTTAACTACAACAGAAACTAACCAAGTTTTAAAAGAAGTTTCTTAACTTGTTCCAACATCTATAAGACTCAACGAATCTCAAATTACTGTTAAACACAACCTAATATTATCAATGATAGATGGAAAAGTTTGCAATGCCTTGACTGACACAAGTTCCCAACAAAAAATATTACATATGTGGTGCGACTCCTAAAATGATGAACGGTGAACTAAAAGACTGTTGGTTGTTAAAAAAGAACATTATGGTTTTGGTCTCTCTACTTTGCATGGATTCGTTTTTTTGAGTGCATGCTACAGCTATCGTTAGCTATTGTTTAGATATAAAAAAGTGGCAAGTTAAAAGCAATGAAGATAAATCCAGTGTCCAAAAACGTTCAGAAGATATCAAACAAAAATTTAAAAAGCATATAGGCCTTATTGTAGATAAACCAAAACCTGGCTTTGGGAATACAAAGGATGGAAACACAGCTCGCAGGTTTTTTATAAAGCCAAAGTTGAGTGGCGAGATTACGGGTTTAGACATCAATCTCATTAAATATTTCAGTATTTTATTAAGAACACTTTTCTCTGGCTATAATATTAACTATTATGAATTTGAAAAGCTTTGTTCTAAAACCAAAGCACTTTATATTAATCTGTATCCGTGGTACTATATGCCTGTAACTGTGCACAAAATACTTGTACATAGCACGGAAGTTATAAAAACATGCCTTCTTCCAATAGGGCAACTGTTGGAAGAGTCTCAAGAAGCCCGCAATATAGATTTTCGTCGATTCCGCGAACACCATACAAGATAAAATTCACGTATTTGCACAAATATAGATTTGCTCAATATGCTTTTAGTAACCTCAGATACTGTCATCAACTCACACAGAGAATTGTCAAGTAAGAAAACTGGTAAACTACCGTTGGAAGTTTTGAATTTAATTATCCCACCTAGAATACCACTACAGCTTGTTGAAAATAGAACTATGCGTGACGATGAAGATTATTTAGAGTGCGATTCATCGGGTAGTGAAAATAACAATAATTCATCCAATAATAATTATTAATAAAATAATTTTTTTATTTTACGTAGTGTAGTGAGTATATTTTTATATTTTGTATATTTGTAGTGAGTATATTTTTATTTTAGGCAAAATTTTATTAAATTATTTATGTGTTGAAATTTAGTATTTATTTTTATTACTTTATTTATCTTTTTCAAGAAAAAAACTTTTAAAAACTTAAAAGTAATTAAAATATTGCCTTTTTTGCAATGAAATTAAAAAAAAAAAAATACTTTTTATAGTAAAGTTGACTTTTTGGCGCCCCTTCAATCGTAAACGCGCGGGGTCATTGCCCCAGGCTACCCTACTGCATAACTAATCAATAAAACACCAAAATATTGTTAACTACATTCTTAGGAATGAAATTATAAAACAAAATATTTTTGGCCACCTAGCTTGTATGAAGCGACACACTGTGCAATGGAATAATCCAGGTTTTTTCTCGAGTGGTACGTCACACACAGGTGGTTTAATCTTAACTAACCAAACCAATTATAACTTTAAAATAACTGAACATACCGATGACGAAAACGGTCGTTTTAATTATATTGTTGTGGAAAAAGATAATCACACTTTTCTTTTAATTAATATATACGTAAAATCTGGATCATGCCAAGCTGACCAGTTCGAAAGGAAAAAATTATTTAAAAAAATTATCAAAAAAATAAAAATAAACAATTCTAGATCCCATTTTATAATCCTTGGGGGCAATTTTAACATGGTTCTGAAAGAAACAGATCGGCACCCACAAATAAATCAAAAAAAATGTCTCTCAATCGAGACCTTTAAAATATTATTAAAAGAGCTCAACGTAGAAGACACGTGGAGGAAATTTAACCCTTGCGCAAAAGAATATATTTATAAATCCACCAATAACATCACTTTCTCCCACTTAGATCACTTATATATTAGCAAACACATGCGACAACTAATAAACATAGAACACGAGCCAATGACATTTTCCGTCCACTATAATTCTATATTTGCCACCATCACTCTTAAAAACTTAGATATCGGAAAAGAACTATGAATCTTAAACAACAAAATTTTAAATAACCCAATATATAACGATAAGCTAACAAAAATTATAAATTTAGCCAACCAAAAAATTAATCAGTCTGAAAATAAAACATCTGACTGGGATTCTCTTAAAAAAGAAGTTAAAATTCTTTCCAAAAAATTCAGCAAAACGGAGGCAAAAAAGAGCCGTCAAGAAGAATATAATCCTAAAAAACAGCTAAAAAAAACTCTCTCAAAAAAGCGGCTTTTAATCCCAAAATGAAACATCTTAGCAAAAACCATAAAATAAAGCTTCAAACCTTCGAGATAAACAAATTAAACGGTGCAAAACTAAGGGCTAAAATAAAATGGAGGACGCATGGCGAAAAATGCAGCAAGTTCTTTTTTCAACTTGAAAAAGCTAAAATATCCAAACAAGTAATCATTAACACCAAAGATAAGAACGGAAACAAAAAAAGTAACACAGCTGAAAAAACTGAAAAAACATTTCAAAAGATTAAGTGATATATTTTTGAAAAATTTCACAAAAACCTTTATAAAAACTGCAAAAACAATGTCACGCTGCAAAAATATTTACTCGAAAATACAGACATAAAGCAAATTCCGTACAACAAAAACATTCACTAGACAAACCGATTGATTCATCCGAAGTCAAAAATGCAATAAAAACAATGAAAAACAACAAATCACCCGGCAAAGATGGGCTAACCGCGGAATTTCATAAATCTAACATTAATATTTTAGAAGGAAGTGTAGTTAAAGTCTTAAACGATATAATACAGAAAAACAAAGTGTCAGAAACCCAAAAACATGCCATGATAACTTGCCTCTATAAAAAAGGGGATAAAGCCGATATCTCAAACTGGCGACCCATTTCACTTCTCAACACCGACTACAAAATACCTTCCAAAATATTCTCAAGCCGTCTAGCAAATATACTTTTTTTTTTTTTTTATTCAACTTTTTTGTTCTTTAATCCTTACAAATTCGTAAAATATAATCGAATCTTTAAAGAGCAAGTAAAATTTAGAAAAAAAAAAAATTACAAAGTTACGTTATACAAAAAAATAAATAAAATAAAACTGTAAAGTATTAGAAATTACTTCAAAGAAAAACTTGCAGAAGACCGACGGTCTTGTCGTCAAGAAACCCAGGGCCGCCCCTAAACAAATTATTGGGGGGGGGGGTGAAACTCCTGTAAATGCCAACTCAAAAAAAAATTTTGTAACGCTCAAAAACAATGAAATACTAGGCCTTTTTTTAAATACACCTACTTTTTAGGTTTTGGGGGTCGCTAACCCTCTAAATTCTGTGCTCTTAGATCATTGAACAACTAAGATAAAGCTCTGATCCGGCCAACGGATTCGCAAAGTTTAGAGCTTGGGTTATCGTAATTGCATGCATCGATTCGATGTTTTGAGTGTTGTGATAATGTACAGTGTACAATAACACAACACTCAAAACTATTCATCAACTATTCATAATGGTTTTAAAAATGACAAATTTTTGCTTAATTTTTCAAAAAAACTTATTTTTAAAATCTACTTAACTGTACAATGCATTGTACAGTTACATAGATTTTGAGGAAAAGTTTTTAAATAAAATAAGCAAAAATTTGACATTTTTAAAACTTTTATGAATGGTTATAGCGAGCTTGCCTAAGGCAAACTATGATTTTGCAAGTAATTTCAGGGAAAATTAATGGAACCCATGTTGAACTTTCTGAACTTGTTGGTCAAAAAATTATAAATATACAATGCCAAATATTTTTGAGTAGAGTAAGGTACTTATGTATTAATAATAAAAGAAAGAAAATGTTTGAAGAATTCACTTTTTTGGGACTTTTGACCACGGAAAAAGTATTCTGGCCTACTGAGCATTGGAGTAATAACTATCATATATGAAATGGGCGTATATTACGATATCAAAATACAGTTTTAATACGGTAATACTATTTATTAAAAGAAGATTATTAAAATTATATAATTTCTAAACAATAGCAATAAAATTTTATATTAAATTGTATAAACTTGTTAAATTTTTATACGCCGGTTTTTTAAAATCAACCATTGATGTGCTATTTTATTTATATCCAACTGGTCAACAATACCTTTTTCTACACCCAATAACACTAAAGAATTCAATCTCTCGTCAGCTATTGTTGATCTAATATGTGTTTTTATCAATTTTAGTTTACTGAATGTTCTTTCATTTGTTGCAACAGTAACTGGAGAAGTCAAGGCTAAACGACAAATTTGATTAGCACATGGTAAAATATGCTTTATTTCTTCTGATTTTTCCATTAAGGAATTAAATGATGTTTCGTCTTCTTTTAACATATTAAATAATATTTCTAGTTCTGTTTGAACTAAGTCATAATCTTGAAGATTTGCACCTTGACTGGCTGGTGGAAATATTGAAATAGATTTTTCTACATTACCCAATGAAATATTAAGTTTATTAAATGGTTGAGAAAACAATAGATATAATGGTTCAATAGAAGAAATACATGTTTTTAAATTTTCATTTGTTAGTTTTAAAATGGTATCAAGAACTACTAAACTCTTTTCTGTAAAATAAAATCATTGTAAATTCTGTTTGTGTTGTAGAATTACAATCATATCGTTTAGGAGCTAATCTTCTACGATGATGATTTCGAAAAAAACTCTTTAGCACTATTGATGAAATTGTTCATTGCATAATCATCAGAGTCAATTGATGCTAAAATTTTCATTGTGCTGTCAATTAAAGTTATTGCATCAATTATAGATAAATTTTTTGCCTCAAGAGTTTCAGTAAGATACTTTAGTTTGTACATAATAATCTTCATGAAAGATATAGAAGCAATAAAATCAAAAGATCAACATTTGTTTTCGTTGAGCAAGTGCTTTTGATCTTGTTCCTTTATGAAATCATTCGTTTAATAATAGAATTTCATTAAAGCTTTCAACAACAGCTTCTAATGAATTCCATACAGCTTTAACACTTTCAGCACGAGCTGTCCACCTGGTTTTTGACAAGTTTCTTAATTGTAACGCATTTTCAATTTGGGAAATTTTCTCATTAAGCAAACCTTTTATTACTTGAGGAAAATAAGACATAGAGATTTTCTAATATATCAATAGTACTTCCAATTATACTACTAGCATCACAACTATGTTTTAAAAACGTGTTCAAGCGATGGGCTTGGTATGGTTTAAATATAATTTTGTGACCAACAAGTTCAGAAAGTTTAACTTTCTGAACTTGTTGGTCAGAAAGTTAAACTTCTGACCAACAGAAGTTTAACTTTCTGACCAGCAAGTTTAAATGGGTTCCATTAAATTTCCCTGACATATTACTTGCAAAATCATAGTATTGAAAGGGTATTAACTCCGGATTTAATAAATTACTTTCTAAAATGTTGACTATTTGTAATGCTGTATCCGAACCAGTTTTATCGTTACCTTTTTCAATTTCCAAAAGTCGCTGAACAGATTTGCCTTGACTATTAACATATCGGACACATACTTATAAACGATCCTGATGTGAAATATCTGGTGTAGTATCAGCAGATACTGAATAAATGTTTGCTTCATGTATCTCTTTTATTATTAGGTTACGTGTGTCTTTAGCTAGTAGTTCAATAAATTCATTTTGAGATCGTGGACCTAAGTAAGTAACTTTATGTGATCGTAAAGAAGACTCCTCCATCCAGCGTTTCATTAAGGGATTATGCCAAGAGAGTAATTGAACAAATTGCACAAAATTTCCTCCACTTTCGTCACCATCACCTCAAAATGTTAATCCTTGTCGTGATAATGTTCTAGCAATATCAAATAATATAACTTCAATTTGTTTATTAAAATCTTTTTCTTTTAAAATCTTTTTCTAACTTAATTGCTTCTTTTCAATTTGATATGTTTAAAATTATATCAATATGATTTCAGTTGTCATAAACTGATAATAATCATGTAACGCTGCTTTATGAGAAAAACAAGAAAAATGTTGCTGTAATTTACCTAATTTTTCAACTCCACAGTTTTTCATTTTATGCCATTGACGAACACCAGGTTTTACCCATGTTGAATCTTGATAAGATCTTCCTGGACCATTTGAAAATAAAGTACATACAAAACAGTATGCAGAATCTGTCACAATACTAAAATCTAATAATGGATATTCATTGTACCATTTAGGATTAAAACTGTTGGATTAAAAATGCTGTTTAATGTTGTTAACTGTAGTATTAACAGGATATTTAGTTAATTTTGGCTGATGTGGCCCTAAAGCATTGACGCTGAGATGCTGAAGGTAATGACGCTGAGATGCTGAAGCAATAGAATCACGACTGCTGGGGTCATGATTAATTATGTTATCGATATTATTGTTAATTGGTTTGGAACTTTCAGGTGATTTAGAGATTTGTTCCGATTAAATATTTGCAGTTTTTAAGAATTCTTTAGAACTTGATTTTATTCTTCTAATGACCTGAATGCTTTCCAATAAGAACATCACAGGATTTAGAGATGTCTCAGATTTTAATTGAGACAAAATTCTACCACACTCGTTTAAGTCTGTGACAATATTATCTAATTAAAAAGCACACAATAACCAATTGACTTCATCATTTTGTATGTCAGATTCATCTATTGGAGACAATTGAATTGAATTCTCTTGAAATAAATCCTCCTCTAACATTTGAGAACAACATGTTTCATGGTTCTAAATTATATTAAATTATATTATACTTTATATCATATAAATAAACCAAATATTTTAATTCAAAATCAACAAGTAACTTATATCTTTAATTAAATAAATAATAAATGGCAAGTTAAAAGGAAATAGCTGTAATCAAAAAAGCTTAATAAGTTCAATTAAACTAATCCAAAAGAAGTTATAAAATAAATGCTTTTAATTTTTTTAAAAAAATTTTACTATTTTTATCCTTGAATAAGTGATCTTCATTCAATACATAAAGAATTTGTTAAAAAATACATAATAGATTGATTTCTTAAAAAATACATAATGGATTGAATGATTTGTTAAAAAATGCATAAAGGATTAATTGATTTGTTAAAAAATACACAATGGATGGATTGATTTCTTAAATGTTACGTTTTAACTAAAATTTCAACTCAGATGTTTTAAATTATTGTACAACTTTATTAGCATAATTATCGTTGAACTTAATATTACATTAAACCAGGAACATACCGATTCTCGTTTCCCTGCAACTTAACTCCACTTTGAAAAGGATTTTCGGGAGCACCAACGTGTTTTATATTTACTGATATCCCATTATGTACTTTTTCTTGGTGTTGTATTTTTAAATCGTTATTAAATATACTGCCACGTTTTAGACATTCAACTTTAAATCTTTTTTGTTTTGCCCCTTCATTACTTATTCAAGAAATTGTATAACAGAAATTTAAATATTTTAAAACTCATGAAAACAAAACATCAAGTGCAACTTCGTTGTGGTTTTAAAGACCGTAGTTCCTTATGGGATTCATATGCCTAAAAAGTAATTTTTTTAACGTCACCAAAACGTAACCCTATTTCATTCCCAAAAGTCGTAAATATCAAAAAGTATATAATATATTAATATGAAATGTACATTTTAAATTTAAAAAATTTTTAACAAAACTCAAACATTAATTGTACAAGTTGGCATCAATGCCAACTCAAATACTAAATGTACAAATGTGCCAACTGACATGCACAATTAACAGCTTTTAACCCTACACCCCCCCCTCCTTTGGGACGGCCCTGAAAAAACCTTAATGCGTTACTAATATTTTTGGATGCTTTAATTTAAAATAAGTTAATAAATTTAAAAAAAAAAAAAAATGTTATCAGTTTTCAGCAGAATGAAAATAAAAATCCAAAATGCAAAAAACAAAAAATTAAAAACTTCTTTTTGCCAAACAGGCAAAAAGAAGTTTTTAATTTTTTAATTTTATTTCAAAACACATAAATATAAATAGGTACACGGTTTGCTAAATAGGTAATATATAGTCGTTCAAGTGTTGATAAACAAGCCTATTATTTGTTTTTGTATTTTTGTTATTGTTGTTGTTTTTGAGTTATTTAGAGTTTTTTTGAGTTATTAGAGTTTACATTGGTTTCGAAACAAAGTTAGTTTTATACATAGTTTTAAATGTTGTAGGGTTAGTGAAAATTCATAAAGTTGTTAGTGTTTAAAATGAGATCTTTTAATAATGTTTTCAGAGTATTTAAGTTGTTCGATTTTTCCAGATGAGTATTTTTTGATATTAATTTGTTATATAGATAAGGACCACGGTACGAAATGGAAAAGTGCGAGAGATTAGTTTTTTTAAAAGGTACGTTGAAGTTTCCCGTTCCTCTGGTATAGCATCTATTTTTGCTATTTTGGAAAAATTCTTTAAAAAGTAAGAAGAAACAAGTCAAATATAAACTTGATATTTGAGCATAAATAACAAATTTTGGAATATATTGATTTGATATACATTTAATGCTTTCAAATTTTTTAAAAGTGGCTCATCATGCGAGAGTCTATCCTTATTAAAAACTATTCTTGCAGCATGTTTTTGTTTTCGATATAGTGTGCTTAGTTTGGATCTATGAGTACTCGCCCATGCAACATTAGTGTATATGTAGTAGCTTTGTATTAACGAGAAGTATAGAAACTTTAAATTATCAGGAGACAGTTTAGAACTAGCTTTTTAGAGGATACCAATGTTTTTTGATATTTTTTCTTTTATTTTTTTTTTATTTTTTTTATTTTTTTTGTAGTTTACCTCCCCATGGCCAAGAAGGCCTCTACAGATGAGGAGACTACTTGTGGTTATAACCCTCTCCCAACTTTATAACTCCGAAACACAAACCTTGACAAACAAGGCTGCTGCGCGGAGAAACAAGTTGAGCGCGGTACTACCAGGGACGTGGTGGGAATCGAACTCGGAACCTCTCGCTTATGAATACCGACATGTGATTTCCATGAGATGTTCTCATCAATAAGTATCTCTAGAAATTTAGTTGCTTGGGTTCTCTCTATTTCTTTAGTATCTATATTTAGCGAAGTTAAATCGGGTGGTTTTTTTTTAAGGTTAGAATGAAAAAGAATGTATTTGGTTTTTTCTGTGTTTAGCGATAATTTGTTATATTTTTACCAACTGTTTATTTTTTCAAGTTCAGTATTTGTAGTTTCATAAAATTTTGTAATTGATGAGGATGCATAAAATAAATTTGTGTCGTCCGCGAACATTATGAAATCCAACTTACTTGAGGCTTTAAGAAGATCGTTTATGTATATTAAAAACAAAAGAGGTGCAAGAATGGAACCTTGGGGGACACCGCATTTTATTTTGAGTAATTTTGAAAATTCTGACTAGTAAAAATTTTTTGAACCAGTTTAGTGCAACACCTTTTATCCCATATTTTTCCATTTTCCTAATTAAGATGGCGTGATCTACCGTGTTAAATGCCTTAGATAAATCAACAAAGACTCCAAGGACGTATTTTTTGTTTTCAAAGGAGTCATTTATATTATTTATAAGATCAAGAATTGCGTGTTCGGTTGAATGTTGCTTTTGGAAGCCAAACTATTTTTTATTTCAGATTTTGTTATTTGTTATATATTTATACAGTTTATTGTATATTACTCTCTCCAAAAGTATTGAAAATACAGGAAGCACTGAGATAGGTCTCTAGTTAATTAATGTAAATGCATCACCGGTTTTTAAAGTTGGTATTACCTTAGCTATTTTTAATTTATTCGGTACGGATCCTTTGATAATTGAAGATTTAAATATTTTATAGATTGGTTGTTTTATCTCCGAAAACACATTTACAACTATATAGCTACAAATGTCGTCTATCCCAGGGGCCTTATTCGTCTTAAGCGAGATTTTTGCAATTTCTAGTTCTTCATGGTTTAGTCCAGAGAAAATATTTAAGCAGAAATGTTGGTTTGTGATATAGGTTTCGAAGGAGATATCAGGGCATTGAATTTTTGAAGCCATATTACGGCCTATGTTTGCAAAAAAGCTATTGAAGTTTTCAACGATAGAAGTTTTGTCGATATATTTAGTTTCGTTAACGATAATTTTATCGGGTAAATTATTTGATTTAGTATAGTTTTTACCTATTATTTCTTTCAATATGTTCCCGGTTTTTTTAATATCGCTTTTGCTTTTTTGTAGTTGTTTTGAATAATATACTTTTTTTGAATTCTTTCTAATTTTTTCAAATAGATTTTTGTATTCCTTGTATGTAGTTAAGTTAGTTTCGTTTCTGTTTTTTAAATACTTGATATAGAGTTTTTGCTTTGTTTTTGATGATTTTCTTATCCCGTTAGTTATCCATGGGCAGTTTAAATACTTTAGCTTTATTTCTTTCTCTTTAACAGGGAAATATTTATTGTAGTGATCTAGAAAAATATTTATTGTAGTGTTCTAGAAAAATATTAAAAATTGTATGCGGAGTTTGTGTGTCCAAGGTTACATTCTTGATACACTTCATCTCAATTTACTACCGATAGCGAGTCTTTAAAATTTTTAATAGGGAACTGATTGATTTTTCTTTTATAGATTTTAGTTTATATTTAGGTTCTTAAATCTTGAAACAATGAAAAATAATTAGGAAAATGGTCTCATAAATCGGTTTTGATAAATCCTGCTTTTAAAGAAGTTTCTTGAAATGTATTTGTTAATATATTGTGTATAGCAGAGACGGAGGTTGGGGTTATCCGAGTAGGTTTGGTGATGATTGGAAGGATACATAATTGAAACAGATTATCAAAAAAGAGTTTAGTAACCGCATTTTCTTTGTAGTTTAGACTGTTAATATTCAAATCTCCTATAAAGAAAATATTTTTTCCCTTGTCATTTATTTTAAGAAAGATTTTATTTAAAAAATTTGAAAATTTAGTTTATCACCTTCTGGAGGTCTATAGCAAGTGGAAATTATAATATTTTTAGATTTATTACCCGTTAATAGTAAAGACTTTGCTATCAGTGTCAGAGATGGAGAGATCTTGTCTTACTTTAAACACATGATTATCTTGGATATACGTTGCGATCCCTCCTTCCCTTTTGTTTGTTTTTCTTTCAAAAGATATTAGTTTATAATTTGAAATTTGAAATTTTGTTTTCGTTTGAAATGATTTATCAGAGCACTACGTTTCAGTTATGCAAATCATACTAAATGAGTAATTGCAATCTATTAGAAAGTGTTTTAATTTATCAAAATTTTTATTTATACTTTTTATATTTATGTGTATTGCAGTAAAATTATTTTTTAAAGTTTCAAGTTCAATTTTAAAGGTTTCTATTTCAAAGTATTTCGAATCAAAATTATTTCTGTGAAAAATTTGCGTATCAGGGTCGTAAAAACCATTTAGCAGAATATTATTAGCAGCTCCAAAGACGTTGCAACGCAGCGTTTCAAAATCTTTTGTTTTGTTTTTGTTTTCGTTAGTCATTGTGTTTTGTTTTTGTTTTCGTTAGTCAAGTGCGGTAAATTAAAACGTGCTAGCATAATGAAAAATGTACAGAACTATTTCACATCCTAGAGATTTTTTTTTTTTGAAACTTTTTATTTACCTTACTTGTAATATATAGTGGGTGTTTAACAAATATATAAATTAAAAATTAAACATATCTCGACTTAGTTAAAATTAAAATTATTTACGAAAATCTCTGACGAATATTTTATTATATTTGATAATTGCAAATTTACCTTCCTTTCGAAATCTTTTAACATCTTCCCAAAGCTTTTTTCTTATTTCCATCGTTTCGTTTGCATAGTCTAGGTCGTCATTAATGAATATTCCGGTTCCTTTGAGTTTTTTTGATAGCGTTAAGATTTTATTTTATTTTGAAAGTCTAGTAGTTTAATAATTATAGTTCTTGGAGATTTATTTTCATTAATTTTCCCAATGCGGTGAGCTCTTTCAATGATTACGCCTTCAGAAATTCTCAGTTTGTTTCTAAATAGATCTTTAACTTTCTTTGCACAGTCACTCCACGATTCCATGGGCAGTCAGTTAAACTATCAATCCTTTGGTTATTACGACTTGAACGATTTTCAAGGTCAATATTTTTTTTGTTTAAATTGTTAATTTCCATGGCCATCAGACTGTTAGTTTCCAATATTATTTTTTACGAAATTTTCTTCCTAAAAGTTGATACTTTCCTTTATATTATTGATGTCTTTTTCAATTATTATAACCTTCAATTTGCTTTTATTGAACTCGTTTTCAAGTTTGTCAAACCGATCTATTATTATTTTTAGATTAGCACTTATGATATCGCTAAATATCTTCTCCTGTTTTTTTAAAAGGTTGATAGTTTCACTAAGAATACTTTTTTTTGTTCTTCCAGTTTGGTGGTTATTAGTCTTTCAATATTTATCATTGTAACTTCCATATTGCAAATTTTTTTGATAAACACGTCTTGCTCTTACCATGCCGCAGATGAAAAAAGTGTGCCGCGGATGAAAAAGTGTGGCGCAGATGTGCAAAAACTGTGCCGCAGATGAAAAAAGTGAAATATACTACCATCAATTATCAAAGAAGATCACACTGCATGCATCCCCCAAAAGGTCCATTTACGAAAACCTTGCATACACTAGAGACATTATTTACATCGCCAACAAAAACAATTTAGATGCCTCCATCGTATCGATCGATCAAATAAAAGCTTTCGACCGCGTCGACAGAAACTTCTTGTATGATTGCCTATTTAATTTTGGTTTTAGCGTGCAATTTATAAACCTTATCAAAACACTGTACTATGTTATAAGTTCAAATCTAAAAATAAACGGTTTCCTATCAGAAAAAATAGACATACACAGGGAAGTTTGACAAGGATCTCCTCTTTCAATGACACTTTACGTTCTGCAAGCTGAGGTTTTTGCAGGATACATCCGTAAGAATACCGAAATAAAGAGAATAACTCTAAACAACAAAGAGACAATGGTCCAACAATACGCCGACGACACAAATTGTTACCTCTTCAGACAACTCTATAAAAGCTCTAGACAACGCCCTGAATGTATACAAACTAGCTACAGGAGCAAAACTAAATACTACCAAATGCCGAGGCCTGTGGCTCGGAATGAACAGATCTCTGATAAAAAAAAAAATTTCCTCAATTTTTCCTGGCACAGCAACACTCTAGGTATAGCCTTCTCAAACACAAGTAACTACATAAAACGTCAATGGGATGAGAGTTTCAACATCATTAGCAAAAAATTTGATAGCTGGAAGCGTTTCAAGTTATCCATAAAAGGTAAAGCTATCATAATGAATCAAAACCTTTTAAGCAGCTTATGGGATTTAGCCTTCACAATACCCATTCCTGACAAAAAAATCAAAAAAATTGAACATAAAATAGAAAGTTTTCTATGGAAAAACATCACTGTAAAAACCCCTAACCAAACATGAAAACTTCCGATAGACCAGGGAGGTTTAAATATAACGGGTGATGCGGAAGTTATCGGACAAAATAAAAACGTCAATAACTTATTTATAAACAAAAAAACAAACTAATATTATATTTTTTTAAATAAAGCATTTATCTTTTAATAAAAATATATATTATTTTTATATGAAAAAACACCACCATCTGCAATTGATCTCAATTTTGCTCTGACGCCTTTCATATGCGACTGTAAAATGTAGAAATCAATTTCTTGTAGTTTTAGTTTAATGCGATCAATCAAAACTTGCTCTGTTGAAGCTTGCCAATCTCCCTCGTAAACCTTCTGTGCCAAATGTCCCCAAAAATTTTCAATTGGTCGTGCTTGAGGCACATTTGGGGATTGGATTCTTTATCAACGTAATAGACATATTGGTCCATCCAATTTAGAGAATCTTTAGAAAAATGAGAACTTGCTAAATCTTGCCAAAATAAATAGTTAAAGTCTCCATGATACTTGTGATTAAATGGAAGAAGTCGTTTTTCTAAACATTCATTAATATAGATTTATGAATTGATCGCTACAGCCTTGGAAGTGCGAAACAATGGCTCGGACATACCACGGTCAGATATGGCTATCCACATTAATAATTTTTTTAGAAATTTCTCTTTTCCTACAAAACGGACACTTTCTGGGCATGTCTTTTTGTTGTTTGTGTAGTATCCAGAATATCCAGGCATATTGTCCCCTGCAAAACAAAAGTATTTTTTGTCATCGATGACTAGAAGCAATTTTGTGTTATAGAGTTGGTTAACTAGTTTCCTGCTTCATTTCTTTTCCTTTATTTGTTGTTCTATAGTGTATTTTGGAGTCTTTTCACGTTTTCTATATGTAATATTCATTTTTTTTTTAACTGACGACCAATTGTCGATTAATTTACACCGAATTTAATACCTATTTTTCTCTGACTGACCCCTTTTCGATTGTTGACAAGTCTCGTTAATTCGGCTTTCTTTTCTCTAGTCCAGGATGTCGGACGACCAGGGTGCTTTCTATCAGATAACGATTGAACAGTTTCAAGTCTTTATTGGTTATCATATATTGTACTTTGAGCAAATCCTTCGTTTTCAAAATAAATTACGATTTTTTTTTATTTATATTAGGTTTATTTACAAAAAACATTTTTAGTCGCTTTCGAAAAGATTCTCGTTCAGCTGCATTTAACCTCATTTTAAATAATTGTGTTTCGAATAATAAAGTTTATTTTTTATAGAACGTTTATGCCTACGCATAAAACCACAAAAACTAATTATTATGCTCAAATAATGAAATTAGGATTTGTCCGATAACTTCCGCATTACCCGTTAGGCAAGAAAAAACTCAAATCTTTACAGATGAGCTGGATTTCAAAGCTATATAACGAAAGCAAAAACGGCGCCTGGAAATACTCAGCTTCTTACATACTCAATCAATACCGAAAGGCTAATCAGGGAAACCTTGTCCTTTTCACATCACACTCATACGAATCTTTAAAAACTCTACCTCCGTATTACCAACAAACAGCGAAAAATTGGAATAAATTCTACTTAAAACACAATAACCATAAAAATCTCACCATCAAAGAAGTACTAATGCAACCAATATTTTTTAACCATACATATACAACACAAACCAAATTATTAAACCAACTACAGAATCCATAAATAATAACATAATTAAGCTAGGGGACATATCAAAAGTATTTGTCCAGGGCTTTCTGGAAAGCCAAGTTATTGGTATAAAACAACGCCTCTTAACAACCATAATAAAGTCACTACCACCCCAATGGAAAAATATCATAAACACCTAAAGTCAAAGCTTCGACTTCAACAATACGTCGTTGTGCATAAGCACCATAAACAACCGTCGACTACGATTCCTTGACTTAACTCCAAAAGCAATTTACAAACACTTCCCTAAATAACAACGATAAAAGTACACCCAATAAATTTTACAGATGGAAGGACATTTTCAACAGTTTGAATATTACCTCAACTAAAGAATGGGCTCATTTGTTTTTATCCATACACAAAAGCAAAAGCAAAAATAAACCCGATGAAATAAAGTATAAACTAATACATTTTGCACTACCTACCAATACACAATTTTAAAAAAAGAAGCCATATAGCCGACGATCTCTGCCCACAACGTATGAAGAAATCAGAAAACATTTAACACATGATGTTTAAATACGAAAAAGTTTAACCCTTAGTAAAATCAACTTTAGCCCTCATTCACAAAGTATACCCATACCATATACCTCTGTAGAACACATTCAAATTACTACTTTTCTTTTCATCAACTTTTGTAAATAAATTTTATATTGGAAAACTAATAACTAACGAACTATTATACAACATATTGCAATAGAATGAGGTGGTTCCACGACAAGAAAATTTATACCAGAAGGACGCTCATGCTGGAATTCCAAGGCAAAATTTAAAGGATTTTGTCAGAAGAATTCCAAACTTCTATAATTAATAATAAAAAGATCTCTTTTCTACAAGAATGCAAAAATATCTGGAGCGAAGAAAATAATATTAATCTTGAAATTAATAACAAAGTTTTTACAAATTAAAATGCTCAGATATATTTTTTATAAAAATTTTTTTTTTGAATTTTTCTTTTTCGTTTTACTTGCTTCGATTTTTAATTTTTTCGTTTGTTCGTTTTCGTTTTCGATTTTTTATATAGTGGGTTTTTTTATTTTCTTAAACGTTAGCTCTCTGGGAGTCTGTCTTTATGTATTTAAATATTGGAACACTAGACCACCTTGTATTTTTATTTATTTACTACTGTAACATAATTAATACCTCTGCAGGGCAAACCCCCGAGGGGAATAAACTACAACACAATAACGGCGTCCCTCATTTAGGCGACCTAACTAACAGCACGTGTTGCACTTTTTATAACATTGAGTGCAATCCTGTCCGCTTTCTCAATGCTATCTTTCTAACACGCTTCTTTTGTCTTTCACTCTAACGTATCCTCGTTCTTAGCAAACTCACTTTACTCTCGGTCCGTTGAGCGGGTTTTGACGCTCCTTTTGAAGCTGAACCAGTCTATGCGGACCTTGGCAATGTGGCCTCTATATGGCGATTAGAAGGAGGCGGATAATCCCCAATACCAGTAAAATACTCGCTTCACTCTGAAAAAACACAAAGAAAACAAAAATGGGCGGTGGTAGAAAAACGAATAGAATTTGAAAAAAGTAAAACCAGCATAGATTATGAAAAAACTACGCACCTCCAAAAGAAGAAAAAAACCTCTGCATTGACAAGAATATTTGTGAAAACAAAGCAAGTTATTTATGAAGAAGACGAAAAACCAACAAAATCTCTTTTTTAAATGAAAATCAATCAAAAGACAATCAAGATAATCAAAAGACACGAAAAACAATCTAAAAACAAAAAGAAAATTTTACAAACATTTATACAAAAAACAAATTTTAAACGAAAAAAACATTTCATCGATAAAATTGAAAATACTTTAAACAATGACCGAAACTCTTTTTAAACATTCAATTTAGGAACTCCAAATGCCGCCAAAATCCAAATGAGGAACTCCACAGCGCCGCAAAATCCTTATGAAAAAACATATAAGGCAACTCAATTAAGCTTCGCCTAGAATACTGGGGCGTATGCGTTATAGAGCTGACGAACCTTTTTAACAAAAACTTGTTTAACTTAAATAACGAGTTATCTTGAACGCAAAAAACAGTCCTCATCTCCCTACTCCTCAAAGATGGAACCGATTACTAGAACAAAACTGGAGACCAATCTCATTGCTATGCGCAGACTATAAAATAATTGCAAAGATGCTAGCACTGAGACTTTCAAAACTCCTGAACGTATTACTCGGATCAACGCAAACGTGATCAGTACCCGTAAAAAACATCTTCTCAAATATAATTCTCGCCAGAGATGCTATTCATTTCACAAATAAAAAAAATATTGGATGCTGCCTGATCGCTATCGATCAGGAAAAAGCATTTGACAAAATTGATCGAAACTTTCATATCCTCGAAAAATTTAATTTGGGTCAAAATTTTATAAACGCAATTAAACAAACTATGAATAACTCTCAATCTATTATTATAAACAACAGATATATGAGTAAAACCCTTAAAATTGAGAGAGATATCCGTCAAGGAGACCCAATATCCCTAATGGTGTACCGCCTGGCAGTGGAAACGCTAGCTCGCGAATTTCAGTCTAATAGGTTTATAGGAACTAAACAAGCCTTTAAGTAATGCAGTACGCAGACAACACAACACTATTTGTACGAAGCGAAAACACAATAAAAGATTATTATACTCGAGGACTTTGTGCAAGCCTCAGGATCGAAATTAAACAAAAATAAAACAAAAGCGCTTGCCTAAGGTGGCTTTAACTATCTAGGATACAATAATAACATAAAAACACTCAATCAAAAAAGTTTCAATATAAATCAGACAGGTTTAAAAATTCTCTGAATTACATTCCACCTTGCCTAGACAGGCAGAATAAACTGGCACACTGCCACAGAAAAGTTCCAAAAAATATCCAAAATTTTGAATACCGAACCCTTTCCTTGAAATCCAAACGAATCTTTGTCAACACCCTTGCTCTGTTATGGTGTAGCATGTGGCAAATGCATTCCCTATCTCAAAACAAGATCTCAAAAAAAGTAGATAAAACAGTCTCAACCTACCTTTAGAAGAGCATATACGCTGAACCCATTAAAAGAGACATTTTGAAATTAACCGTTAATAAGGGGGGACTTGGCATTCTTGATGCGCAAAATTAGTGCTTTGTCATCGAAATGAATATATACTCAAAATGAAAGAGGTAGACAAGTGCCACCAAGAACTTTTCTTTAAAAAATAGTTTCTGACATAATCTCTAAGCTAAAACTAAATATCCTCAATGACTGTTCCTTATTGGAAATAGTAATCAAAAATCTCTAAATCCACTCCGGTATTATTATAAAGACGTAATTAAAAAGATAAAGGATAATGTTGAGATCTTCAACATTACCCCAAAAAAGGCAAAAATATTTACACCCATATCTCTCCACAAAAAGAAAACATGAGCATTAACTAATTCAACTCAAATTGGAGACAAAATTCCCAAAATCAATCCGATGGAAACATAAACGGGAAAAGAACTTTGACTCTGATGGTCAGGGAACAAGCAAAAATACACACAATTACACCTATAAACTTTAAATAAAAAAAAACACTTGGAAAACTAAACGGGGGCAACTCCATGGAAGCTCCAAGTGCAAATTTGTATTTGGAGTTTCCACTAATTGTAAAAATTGACACTTTTTACCCCTTTATATTTTGCAGCAAGGCTAGAGCAGTGTCGAAATTAATAAGAAACATTTATGAAAAACTTCAACTGTTGAAATCATTAAACTCAATACACGCCCTCTTCCTGATAAACATAGAGGACCTACTAAAAAAAATTTTATTGTAAAAATTCTTACAATCCTAACACATATTACCACTAATGAATTATGGAGATGTAGAAACTCCAAAGAATTGCGAAAAATATACTAAAAGAAATTAAATCCCCCTGGAAACTCCAGTATAATAAATACTCTAGAGAAAATAATATAGAAAAAGAATATAAATTTAACAAAATGTTCTCTATTAACAATGCAATAAGCAACTGCAACAATCGAGATTTAACATTCACTATATAAATATAGTGAATTGAATTACAAACACAATAATAGGAAACATAAAACGGATCTTCAACCATAGTTGAATACGAGCACGAGTATGACTCTAGCCGTCTAGTGACAGCGAAGGTTGTGTGAATTAAGGTCGTGGGTGATTCGCCACGATGTATATATTATAAGCACGATCACGTGCGTGTTCCTAGTGTACGACGGATTATTTCTTAAATGCAAAGTTTAATAGCACAATATTTTATAAACACGCTTAAAATTTTAATTTAGATTAGTTTTTTTTATTATATAAAACGCATGCACTCTACATTAAGTTATATTTTAAACTACCAGCAAATTTAACAAGTGTAACTTGCTATTAACTCTTTTTGAAAATAAAGCTTTATATATTTTAAAAACTTTTTATTCAAAATTTGAGTTTGATACAAAACCATTACCAATTGTTTTTTATTTTAAATAATAATTTTGATAGCTAATTAAAATATTAATTTTTGTCAATACGACTTGAAAATTTCTTGCTATATAAATAAGCTTAATAAAATATATTTTTAGTGACCCTTGAATGTAAACTCACCAAAATTACATATGTTTGTAAATTTATCAAGAAATAACCCCCCTCATACACGTTAACTATCCTTATTGTAAATTTGTTTATGACACCCCTCAATTATAAATCCTATCTATTTATTTTATAAGATACATCTTAAAGACAAAACTTGTAAATATATTACGGAAAACCACCCTGTCTTTGTAAACTGTCCATCATGTAAATTCTTTTTATGAGATAAATGTATATACATATGGTTAAAAAATCGCTTCTCTGCCTTATGGTTAAGATCAAGCGTAGTGTCTGTTCTTATTTCGACGACAAAGTTACTTGATGAAGAGTTCATACCAAGTGATTTGTCGGCGTACATTAACTAGGCGATCTAATTAACTGTATGTTTTACACCTTCTAACATCGCGTGCAATTCCTGTCCGTTTTTTCTATGCTATCTTTCTAACCCGACTACTTCTTTCTTTTACTCTAATATTCCCTCGTTCTTTCCAAACTCACTTTTCTCTTGGTCCGTAGAGCAGGCAATGACGCTCCTTAGGAACTAAATTTGTCTTTGCGGGCCTTGGTAATGTGATGCGCAAGGCAATTAGCTGGAGGAGGATAAACCACAATACTTTCTTACTTCGGCTAAGGAACATCTCTCTCAATTGGTCACGGTGTTGTTGGAAAACAGAAACAGCATCATATCGAAACTGTGACATTAGAGGAGATGCTTTTTTGTTGTTTCCTTATACGTCCGTAAATTTCCGTCCACTCTGGACGTTAAATGCATATAAACCATTGAGTTAGCCAAGCGCTGCTTGGCTAGGTGGCAATACTAAACCCTTAAGCGGGTCGAACTCGGAGTCTCAGCTTTTAAAATAATACCGCATAGAAGGCGGTATTATTTTGGGGGGTAGTTATTATTTAGGCGGTATTATTCTAGGGCTCCGTATAAGCTTGGTTTCAGCTACAGGTGTCTCTAAATTGTCAGTAAAAAAAAATAACATAAAAAAATAAAAATTTATGTTATATATGATATATAATATATAACACCAGAAATAAAAATCAGACTGTGTAAAACTAACTTTTAACTGGCTAGTAACTCTTAACTATGTAGAGAAAAAACTCAAGTTTCTGGGACAACGTACCTTGTCTTTAGGAGAATGACTATGTTGATAAACACATTAGCAATTTCAATTTCAAATGGTTTCTGACAAACGTGTTGCCCATCCCCGATTGAGTAATAAAACGTCTGCATAGTACCATTTTCAAAAACTTGTGGCAAAAGACCAATGTCAATCCGGTCAGCAGAGAAATACTTTTTTTATCCATAAAAAGCGGGGGTCTTAAAACACTCTTTTTGAAACTGAAAGAATGCGGAAACCAAACCCACCATTATTACTAATTTTTAAATTATTGGTTAGCAAGTTCACTTATAAAATTTACAAGGCGAAACCAAAGCTGGAACTTTTTAAGAAAAAACAATTTTCCAAAACATTGGGACAACAAAACGTCTCAGTACTACAAATCAACAATTGAAATAATAGGCAAAAACGGGTCTTGTTTGTCCCTGTTTAATAGGGGTTTAACATCCCTTAAAAGCAAAAAAAAAAATTAATTAGAAGTGGCAAATTACAAAAAGGCAGTCGCGTCAGCAGAACTTTTTGGGATCAGTTCAACAAAAGCATCAATGACGTGGACCCAAATTTTAAAAAAAACTTTACCTCCCACGCAAGTAGACCAACACAAATTATCCTCTTTTGTTTTTAAAGAACAGTCTAATTTCTGCTAGCCAAAGCATAAGGCAACAGATTTTTAAAAATAACATGCAAAACTTATGGTAAAATTATAAATAACGTATGCAAAACTTTTGGTAAAACTGAGGACAACATTCACATCTTTTCCTTCTGTTCTCTTCTTGTTGAAATATGGGAGATATTAAATATTTTAAACATCTCTATAATTATGTACAATATATTGAAATATGGGAAATATTAAATATTTTAAACATGTATACAACTCTTTAACATCCCAAAACAATTTTTATCCGATAATTTCGAACTTCTCGATTGAAACAGCAAATCTTTAGGAGAAAAACCCTACTTTTCAGCTGCTGTTGACTCAAACCATCATGAGTGTAATATTGAACAGCAGATGCTCCCATATGTTTAGCAACATAAAAATTGATCCAATGGTAGTGATCAGGGTAATAATCGGGAACATTATTACTTTCAGAATCAGAAATATTACTACTTTAAAATACAGCTATCATGTCCGTAGAAATACTGCGGACATTTTCTGTCAACTTTTTTCTAGTAAAAACATTATTTGTCAAGTAGAGAATAATAGAGAATAGAAAAATTTAAACATATGAGCATAGACGCCGAGAGAAATTCCGGGAAAGTTTTCTTAACGGGCCCTCAGTATGATCAATCATATACTAAGGACTGCCAGAAGCATGCTCTGGTCATTGAAAATTAAAAATGAAAATTAGTTAAATCTTTTAGAAGTCAAAACTATTTAAATCTTCTAAAAGTTAAAGTTAGGAAAAAGTGTACAAAAAATAATGTTGAACACTGTTTCATAATAGAGCTTTGCGAGCCTTTCGACTCGCAAACAAATTAATAACTTCTTCAAAATTAATTTTCATAGCCATTTTGGCTTCAATAGATAAAAGTCCTAAGTCATTTAAACAATTTTGTGTAATTGTTGATCTTAATATGTTTTTTACTCTTTTCAACATGCTAAAAGATCTTTCTTCTTGGGCAACTGTCACTGGAATATGCAAATTAGCCTTATTGCAATTGAATTTGTCATTTCGAAAAGGACATAAGTCCAAAACTTTTAACAGTTAGTTTATAAGTTTGGATTAAAAATTTCTGTATGATTTATGTTTTTTTTATAAAAAATAAAAAATACATAAGTTATATACGTTCATTATTTATATACTTCTATGTTTAATTTCTTTAGCAACCTTGACATTATTTTTATAAAAATCATATTTTTGTTGATTTTGAAAAGTTTTAGTAAATGGACTTGTGCCCTTTTCGAAATGACAGGTTAAATTATAATGTTTGGAAACAGCACATCCAGTTTGTTTGTTTTAATTTCATTTTACAATTCAACGGGCTGAAGAGAAATATTTTGTATATTGGCATCATAAATTATCTTTAAATGTAGTACTTCGTCTCTAAGATGATCATCAATACCATTTTCATACATTTTTTGCAACTTTTCACACTTACTTTGTATTTCTTGATCATTTATGTCACGGAACAACCAAAATACATTGAATAAAGAATCTTTTTCTTTTGCTGCATTAAATCTTCTTGTTATATATAATACTATCCATAAAAAATTGAAAACATTAATTCTAAATTCTTCTGCCGGTGTCCTTTTTAACTAGTGTGTTGTCTTTTTCTTTTAATATTTTTTTTCCCCGAAAATTCTTTGTTTATCTGTAAAGATGTGCCCAACAATCTACATTCATGTATAATAGTATCCTAGCTATCTCATGTCGTATTTAATTCAACAAGAAGACTCAACAAATTGGTTATTTCTACATCAATTGTTGCATTGCGAGCTTGTAAAACAGTACTTCTATAGTTTATAGCTGCAAGATCTTTGTGCCATGTTTTTGCTAGTACTAAGCATTCAAAAGATTCTATAGATTTTTTTATTCTGATAAGATCTGATCGAGTTTCTGACGTTAAATTTAATTCCAAAACAGCGTTTATTACTATTTTGATTTCATAATTTTTTTCAGCAAATGGCTTAACACTTTCAATTCTTGCAGACCACTGTGTATTTGACATAGTGTGCAAAGAACATCCAGTATTATTTTTTAATATTTCCCATCTTTGTGGGCTACCACTAAATATATTGTATAATTTTTGTATAGTGCCGAAAAATCTTACAACATGAATACAAGATTCTCCTGCAAGAACACCACATAAATTTAAACTATGACATGCACAAGGAGAAAAAATTTCCAATGGATTATTTTGAAAAATGCGATTTTGTGCACCTTTATATGATCCACTCATGTTAGATCCGTTATCATATCCTCGTGCGCGACAGTCACTTATAGGAGTATTATACCTGTGTAGCGTTTCAAGAATTAAATTAGCAATATCTTCTCCAGTCTTCTTATTGCAGTCAACAAATGCAAGAAACCTTTCCATAATTTCGAACTTGCTGGACTTGATAGTAACGTACCCTAAAATGAATGTAGTGTGTTCTATGTGCGCAGAATCGGGTCTACAATAAAGGTATAATACTTCATAGTTTCTCTTCCCTTTAAAATACAAGTTCTCAATTAATCTGCACAGCATGATATGAATTCATTTTGAATGTCTGGCGATAAGTAATGTACTTGCAATCTCTGCTTTTCGATTTGTGTCTGCTTTTCGTTTTTTAAATGTTCTTCTAAAAGCGAATCGTATTGACTTAAAAGTTCTAACAATCCTAGAAAATTTCCATTGTACGAATCTCCAATCAAATGAGTAACACCTCTAAAGACCAATCCACGCTCAGCAAGAAACAAAATTACATCTAATAATCGTTTTAATAAATCTTTCCATTTCTGTGTCTCATTTTGTATTTGTTTTACTGTAAAGCAATCAGTCGTGGTATGTTTAATAATATTTTTTTCCAAATTTTGCCACTGGATATAACAAGATTTATGATTGCTAGATTTTTCATGGTCAGGTATTCTGTCATAAAATCTTTTGTACCCTCTATTAGCCTGCCAACCATTTTCTGTAGCAAAAATTGATCTTTGCTCATGAAATTTATAAAATAAACGACAAGGAAAACAAAACAAAGCATTTTTAGATTTGGTCCAAACTAACCAATCACGAGAAACTATTTCCTTATATTTTAAACGAAAGCTTAATAAATAGGTAGAAAATTGACAACCGTGTTTATCTACAGGAAATGTTGTTGGATGTGGTTCTGGACCTCTTAGAATGGCATCTTCTACGCCTTTTGATGTTACATTTCTTTTTACCACTCCAATATCAATGTTGGCACAGTTGGTATACAAAGAAAGTGTCGAAATACCGGATTGCGCGGAAATTCCAACATATTCCGTTTCATTCCTTGCGCTTAATGGGTCCGAATTAATGTTTCCATTATCGCAATAGTCACCGTTCTGTGTTTTTAAAGAAATTTCAAACCCCAAATTTTCAAGTGTTCTCATACCTCTAGAACTTTCTTCATTTCTTTTTTGTCGCTCTTTTCGTTTTTCGTATCCAGATTTATGGCGAGAAATCATATTCTGTATTTCAGAAAATTAAAACGTAGCTCTTTATACAGAATTCATAAATAAATAATGCGAATTAAAATTTTGCGAATAATGACATTTTTTTAATAATACTAATATTTGAGTAATAATATTTTGCATGTAACGCAATTGTAATATTTGTAAAGTTTTAATTAAACACGTATATGTTATTTACAAAATGTAAACTAAATTTAAAATTAAAAATATACGCTCACAAAAAACATCAGCAGTGTCTAAAACGAAAATTTTAAAAAGCAGCATTAATAAGAGATTAAGTTAATCTTTACAACTGTTAACGTTTTAAAAGAAAATTAACAAATGAAAAATTAACAACGTTGATTGAAAAAATTCGAATTTTAATTTCAATAGAAATTCAATTGAAAAAAATTCGAACTTTAGTTTTACAAAAAAAAAATAGCAAGAATAAAAAGAAGCATATTTGTTAAAAATGTATTTTGTCTTTAAGATTTTTTGGAAGCGATAAATAAGATTTAATGAGTGATGAATAAATTAGAGTTCATGAAAAAAATTTATTTGTACACACACGGGCCCCGACAATCTTCCCCGTCTACCCCCTCCCTCTCGACGGCTATGCATATGAGCTAAATAAAACATCGGCTTGAAGTAAGATATGCATGTTTTGTTAAATATCGAATTCTCTATATTTTACCAACCACAATATTGTTATTTATGCTTATTAGTTAATCACTGCCAACAATTGTTTAGAATATATAATTTCTTGATATAAATGTTTTTATGGCATTTATAATAATTTTAATTTTGTGCTCGTCAGCGTTGTTGTATCGTAAGAGTGCTGCAAGTGTAACATCTTTGTTTAAAACTATGATTTATCAAACGCTTTATTTTAATTTTTAAATGTCCTTTTTTTTATCATAAATCGCTTCTTTTTCTTCCTCTCCGCACAAAGGTTCAAAATAAAAAAATAAAAAACAAAAAAAGCAAATAAAGCAAAACGAACATTAACTAGATATTTGTTTTTGTCGTCCATGTAATATCCGACGTTTCTAGGAATTTTATCGCCGCATAAACAAAAGTATTTTTCGTCGTCTAAAATTAAAACACTCTGTCCTTTTTAGAAGTAGTTTACGAGTTTTGGGTTCCTCTTTTGACGCTGTCCATCATTGTATTTGAGTGTTTTTTAACGTTTACGGCACTTAATGTTCCTTTTTTGCCGATTGTGTACTAATTATCTTTTGATCAACGTTGAATTTACGTGCGAGTTTTCTTTGGCTAACACCTTTTTGATTGTTGATCAACTTGCTTTTTTTTCTCGAGTGTCCTGTAAGGCAAATCAAAGGACAATGTCCTGTAAAGACACTGTCCTTTGATTTGTCGATTGATATAATTATATACTGTTTTGCGACAGATTCCTTTTTTAATAAAATGGTTAGCAGCTTCAGCTTTGGTAGTTTTTGGATTTTTTACAAAATAACTTTTGGCATTATTTTGAATAACTGCTCTTTCTTTGCAGTTTAACAATTTTTTTGAACAATTTTTTTTTTAATAATATTTAAAAATACAAATTACATTCAAATGCTAAAATAAAATATGGATTTCAAGCAAAACTAAGTTAACTTTTGCGTAACTAATTTCTCCTAACCCGTTATATATGATATATATCTTGGTATAGTAGAAAAATTTAAAAATAATAATTAAAAAAGTTACTTCAACAATAAAAATCTTAAAACTACTAAAAAAAACAAAAACCAATTCATATAATTAACAATTATTACAAATGTAGGTATTTCACGAAAACAAAGTAAAAAATATAAAATAATACTGAAAAGTAAAACAAAAAACAATTTTTAAGTATGTGTGCCTGGTTTTGGCAAAGTAGCTATAAAAAACCCCTTAAATGGGCAAATAGAGACTAAGCTCTTTGATTAACTTGATAAAGGAAACAAGTAATAGCTTTATTATAATTGAATCAGATCGGATTTGAGTTTCATTTGAAAAAGATTTTTTTTTCAAGCTTTTACATTTATTAAGTATAACCAAGTAAAACGTTATTGTAACTGTATTTAAAATATGGATTTTTTAACGTTAACCCTGTAAACACACGCCGTCTTAAAGACGTCTAAAAAACGTCTTTTAGAGGTCTAGACGTCTAAAAGACGTTTTTTAGACGTCTTAAAGACGTCGTGTGTTTACTGGGAAGTTTCGTCTGTCTCACTTTTTAAGTTTTTAAAAAAACAATACTGTTTTTTTTTTAACTTACAACACAAAACATTAGTACTAATTTTTTTTATTACAAATTTGTAACGAAAAAAAAAGTTTCAATTTAAGAATTTGCAATTAATTCATTAACTGTATTTTGCAATCAGCTGCTTAAGCTACCGGGAATTATAATAATCCTAATTTTTCTGTGCATTCGTTCATTCGGAAGCTCCACAATGCACGTCGGATCAGCGCTCGCTGACTATGTGCTCGGATCTAAAATCTCACTCCATAGCACATCATTCCATACCAGCACGGGGCAGTAGCTCTTTTGACTAAGAGCGATGGCTTGTGGCCTATGGTGACTAATGTGTGCATTCGATCAATTGAAATCCATTCTGTAGGTCTTACGTCTGGCTCTGATGTGCTAGCCCATAAGCGCAAGGAGTGAGTGTGTTTAGCATACTCTATATAATTTCATTTATACCACCCACATCATGTCACATCAGGTCTCATCCACAGCCAAGCAATGAGATACAATAGGCTTATATCTGACTCCCACCACCTATTCAAGGAACTCCGCACATTAGCGCGCCAATTAGTTCTTAAGGGGTACAATCTTGGCATCATAAACAGATACATTACTAAAGCCCTACGACACACACAAAAATATCTTATCCACACAAACAAAGAAGCCGATGACACCCACATCTTCTCCGTAGTCACACCTTACAATGATCAAGGTATACGAATCAATAACGTTATATTACACAACTGGCACCTTATCCACAATGACCCGGAACTTTGCACACTGTTTCCATCAGCACCCACCCTTACACACACTAATACACTTTCCCTCAGAGATAGACTTATTCGCACTAAATACACTGCCAATCACAATGACTAAACATCCACTGTTTGCTCCGGTTCGTATTTAGCCGGTAGGACGTACTTCAGCCCCCACCCGCATGTTACAATTATGTATTTTTAATTACTTTACACATTATTATGGTATATTTTCTATGTATTACTATGTTGTTTATGTTTTTTACTTTGTTTAATGATAATTCAATAAGGACCAAGTGTTATACTATTACTCGTTCGACCTGGATAGAGACATATGAATACACTAGAAGGCTTTTTTTAATACCCCTTTAACTAGCAGGCCTAGACATATTTACATAAAAAACTAGATGTATGACTTACACACTTAACTGCTATTTTACGATAAACAAGCTATAGAGATATTACTTCGCCAAGCCACGGAGGACGCGAACGCATCATCTCACGCGAGTCTTGATAGAGAACGGTCCTTTGTTTATAAAGAAATGAATGGAATATGCTTCCACCCTATGAATACCTGGCCACTATCCATACAGATAATATTTAGGAACATAACTACAACCGACAATTTTTTTCATTGGTAATGGATGCTCTCCATACTTAATATTCAAATTCTTAATTCTCGGCTTTAGAAAAAACCGCGCAAAATATAACAAAAGAATGTACCAACTGCTGTGGCTAGCTAGAAACATTGAGAACCACTCACATAGATGGTTTTATTTTGACATCTATCTCAATTCTATGAGATATTTAAACATGGATCCTTGTCCACGAGAATGTAATAACCTCGAGTAAAAACAAAATGACTTACACATATTTTATCTTGAATAAAAAAAAAAAAAATATATAATATCACTATAAATGCATTTTATTTCTTATTTAAATACATACTAACCACACAAGGACTACAACGACCAATCTATGCAATATACTTTTTAGATACGGTAAACCCCATAATAAGACAGAAATAGATTACGTGTAGCATGCGGTCTTTATGAGACAGATCCATTTGTTCATTACTTTTACCACCCATTAAATGGTAGATTAGTCAATTGATTTACCAATTTTTGATGTTATCTTATTTTTGATTTTAATTTTCGTATATTCATTTTTTATTAACTTTTAGTCACTCATTGCTTACACCATGAGTTTCGCATGCTTTTTGTATTTGACTACCATATTGGTAGATTCTCAGGAATTTCATCTGACGTCGATAAGTCAGTTTGTTCTAGTTTTGCACTATACAGTCTTCTGTAGCGTTCTTATGGTTATTAAGTAAACAATCTTTGTTTTTCAACTCGATTTTTTCAGTCCGCTAGGTACTGTTTAATTTAAATTAAAATTCATTCTACGTATTGATTTATTTCTCATTTTTGGTGTATCCACTAATTATATTGTGTATTAGCTGGCTATCTTGAGTGATCTATTTATCAATTTGCTATTACCTTACTATTTTCAGTTAGAAGTCATCTCCATCTCTCAGGTGAGATTTATGTTCCCTGAACTATTTATGTTACTAAATTTTACATTGCGGTAGTATACCTTTACCACGTACTACATTTTTTCCTAGTTCATATCGTTGCTATCGTGAGTCGTGAATTCTTGGATTGTTTTATATACATATTTATGTATATAGATTAGACATATATTAGGCATAGATTTGACATATATAAGGCATATCGTTATCGTAAAAATGGTAAGTCACTTTGAAGTACTATGTGCTATCTGCTGCTTATTATTTATTTTGTTGTTATTGTTCCTATTCTATATGCTTTATTGTCACTATTTTGTATATATATGTTTATGTGTATGTATGTATGTATGTATGTATGTATGTATGTATGTATGTATGTATGTATGTATGTATGTATGTATGTATGTATGTATGTATGTATGTATGTATATATGTATGTATGTATGTATGTATGTATGTATGTATGTATGTATGTATGTATGTATGTATGTATGTATGTATGTATGTATGTATGGATGTATGAATGTATGTATGTATGTATGTATGTATGTATGTATGTATGTATGTATGTATGTATGTATGTATGTATGTATGTATGTATGTAAGTATGTATGTATGTATGTATGTATGTATGTATGTATGTATGTAAGTATGTATGTATGTATGTATGTATGTATGTATGTATGTATGTATGTATGTATGTATGTATGTGTGTATGTATGTATGTATGTATGTATGTATGTATGTATGTATGTATGTATGTATGGGTGGATGTATGTATGTATGGGTGGATGTGTGCATGTATATATATAGGTATTTATGTATGTATATATGTAGGGATATTTGTATATTTTTATGTTATGAGTGCGTGTAGTTATACACATATTTACAGCCACACCACGCGCATCCCTCACCAATCTCACGAGATCTCTAAGAATGTTGGAGCCATATTAAAAACTGGGATAAGGATTGGGATTTTTGGTTTTTGTAGTGTAGTCCTGTTATATTGCAATATTGACTAGCATGACGTAGAGTGCAGGCGGTGAGATCTGTTGCAAGGACACGCCCCTGACGAGTGGCGTTAGTGCAGGTCTCGGGCTCTCCGAAACGTCATTGGTGATCGCAGTGCATTCCTGAGGAGGGGGATCACCATTATCCACTACTTAATTCTGATTGGTTACCATGGCACCAACATTTTTTTACCTATTTTTTTGACCTTTTTTTTTTTTTTTTTTTTTTTTACCTCTTGTACCCATATTTTTACGCCTTAGTAGCTTTTGAATATATATTTATTTTTTATACGATATTTTATATTCTGCTGATGCACAGATAGTTGTCAATGTACAATTTATTATGCTGAGTATATTAATTATACAAATTATATAAATAATTTTTTCTCATATATATATCGGTACTATAGTGTAGTAGTTAGTGCGTTGCGTAGTGATCAGGAGATTCAGAGTTCGAACCTCGTTGAGCACACACGAGTTATTTTTACTTTGTTTCTTTTTATGTTGCCCGTACCATTATTGATTACCAACTTTTTATTTACTTATTTTATTATTTTATATTGTATGACATTTTTAGTAATGACAGTCATCATTACACCTAGGGACTTACACATACTTATTCACTCATAGACCATTGTTTTATCAATTGCTTAGGATGACTAGAGCATGAGTTATTGTCCACCCTCTACTTGTAGCCCCCTAGTTTTATTCCCCCTACAAAATAGTCTGTACATTTATTCATGATTCTTACCCATGGACATCATCTACAATCTGTTTTTATTTTCACATCTCCCAGGTCTACGTAACTGGACGGCTCCGTTGGTCACTTTTTGCGACCGTTGTGTCGCATAAACAAACAAATTTATTCTTTGTGGCTAGTGAGCCCCGACTTCTTCCAATGTACACTACAACGACAAAACGGACATTAGGCTATCCCGCTGGATGTGGTTACGGCGCTCAATAACCTAATGGCTACGCTAACACTCACGCACACGTTCATTCGGAAGCTCCACAATGCACATCGGATCAGCGCTCGCTGACTATGTGCTCGGATCTAAAATCTCACTCCATAGCACATCATTCCACACCAGCACGGGGCAGTAGCTCTTTTGACTAAGAGCGATGGCTTGTGGCCTATGGTGACTAATGTGTGCATTCGATCAATTGAAATCCATTCTGTAGGTCTTACGTCTGGCTCTGATGTGCTAGCCCATAAGCGCAAGGAGTGAGTGTGTTTAGCTTTCTATTCACCCGATTTGAAAGTGAACGAAAACATAACGAGACCATACGAGACGACCAAACGGTACATACTAATGCACTACACCATCACACCTGTAGACATCAACAGTCTCTAAAATCAGTATATCAAATATTTGTTCTTTGTTGCATATGTTCAACACTCAGAGTGACTAGAGCGTTAGTTGTTCCTCCCCATACCCCCTTATCGTCTATTCTTCGTTTTTTTACTTCACAAAAGTCTTGCCACACATTTTATATTTTCTTATGATTTTTATTTTTTATTCAATGACACCATCTACAATCTGTTTTTATTTTCACATCTCCCAGGTCTACGTAACTGGACGGCTCCGTTGGTCACTTTTTGCGACCATTGTGTCGCATAAACAAACAAAAACAATTTTTTAGTATGTGTGCCTGGTTTTGGCAAAGTAGCTATAAAAAACCCCTTAAATGGGCAAATAGAGACTAAGCTCTTTGATTAACTTGATAAAGGAACCAAGTAATAGCTTTATTATAATTGAATTAGATTGGATTTGAGTTTCATTTGAAAAAGATTTTTTTTTTTCAAGCTTTTACATTTATTAAGTATAACCAAGTAAAACGTTATTGTAACTGTATTTAAAATATGGATTTTTTAACGTTAAGTTTCGTCTAAGTCTCACTTTTTATGTTTTTAAAAAAACAATACTGTTTTTTTTTTAACTTACTACACAAAATATTAGTACTAATTTTTTTTATTACAAATTTGTAACGAAAAAAAAAGTTTCAATTTAAGAATTTGCAATTAATTCATTAACTGTACTTTGCAATCAGCTGCTTAAGCTACCGGGAATTATAATAATCCTAATTTTTCTGTGAATTTAAATGAATCCTAAGTCATAATTTAGGATTTAAGATTCATTTAAATTTGTGGAAAAATTCTTTCGAGAATAGCAAGTTTTTGCTTGTGGCTGCATATTTTTTACGGCATTAACTTTTTTTTTAATCATTTTCTTTGTCTATTATTGTAACTTTTATAGTAGTTTCTATATTCATTTATCCATTATTAGTTATTTTTATTCAATAAAATAAGAACTCTTTTTATTATTATTTTATAATAATTATTATATATTTGTTTAAACAAAATAAAATTGGCCCTTTTTTTTATTTTTGTCATCAAGATCAAGTCTTTTTTTGACCGATTAGTAGACATCAACTGGACTATCTCATAGGAGATGATCCAGTTGATTAGTTGTATTAGTGTTTTTGCATAAGGTTTAATTCATGAAGTTATTCTAGTTCTCACATTTTTATCACCAGTTAGAAGTTTTTCGTCAATTAATTCTATACCGTTATGTCTTTCCTCTACATTCTCTGAGCAGAGCATGGTCTGTGTAACGGACTCAGAGAAAGCATACCACGTTGAACGTCGAACTATTGGCATAAAAATTAAAACTACTTCACTTGATTGATGTTTTAGAAGGTTAAGCTGGTAAAGAATATTTTTGGTTTTTCAGTAAAACTATGTGCGACTTAATTTTTAAACATTTAATTAATTTTTCAGCCATGTAAACTCCCACAACAAACTCAATTATTAATTTAAGGTTTTTTAAATTCTCATGCTTTGAGACCCAAACTCTGCAAACTCTGTTGGTAGTTATTAACCATCCGGAATGATAAACTGGCCCAATTTCAAGTAAAGCTAAGTCTGCAGGTATATTTCCACTAGTGCACAATGGGCCAGAATTCACTTTTATTGGACAAAATTTGTAACTAATTTAATAATAGGGTTTTATTCACTAAAATTAGCATGAGTAATAATATCAAGTCTGCGCTTTTTATGAAGGTAGAATTTTCTTATTTCGTTGCTATGGATACCTTTATTTTGCTTAGCAACAACCTATTTTTGGTATTTGCAGATATTTATGAGTGCTATATTCACTAAATTTGTCATGATTTCCCATATGAGATTACATTTCTTATAAAAATAATAAATTTTTATTATTTAGTTGCTATGGATACTTATATTGCTTAGTTACCAGATACTTTTCTTAGTTACAAAGGGGTAAATTGATTTTTGAATAAATTTTATCGGATTTTCGACCCACCTGTATTAAATAACAATTAAGTATTTAGGTAAATAATGGTTTAGCAATCATAAAAACAAAAAAATGGGGAAAAAAACATTGTCAATATAAAATTTTACCAAAAATTATGAAAGAATAATATCGTTTAAAGATTGTTTAAATAGTTGTAAAACATCTAAAGGAAATGTTTTACGATTTGTTAGGTGTGATGTTGATTAACGCAGTGATGAAATGACAGGATCACTGGAAACTAGGAGTCTATTGATTTGATTAGTAGTTGTTGCTCTTCTGTCTGTTTTTCGGCTAAAATTTTCGTGATAAGATTTGAAACGTTTATTTCTAGCCTCTTGAGCTCCCTCTGACATAAGTTCGATGTATAATGTGCGGCTTTTAATTATGTGATGCCCATGTATCAATGCTTTATGAACTGATTGAGCCATGTAATACCATGGATAAAGGGACACATATAGTCTAACAGTGTCAAAACAATAATCAGTCTATTTCATATCCTGAAGAGAGTGTTACCAATATAGTGTAAAATCTGAATAAAAGGTTTTGATATTTTTATAAATGCTTTGGCCTGTAGCATCATCAAAAAGCAATGACACGTGAGTGTCATTGCTTTTTTTGCTTTGTCGTTCAATATTGAGTGCCTCAGCACAGGTTCCTAAAGTGCACAGATACTTTGCAAAGTATGAATCATTAAATCTTTTAATTAAGGTAAAGTCAAATTGTTATATTTCAATTATATAATATTTCAGTTTTGCATCCCTGACCTCATTGTAAGCGGGGTAGATGTTATATACCTCCAAGGCTCCGCTTTTAATCAATTTATATGAAGCTTTTGTCAGGCTGACATCAATTAGTGCTTTGTGTTCTAAATAATTACTTGCTTTATCTGTATTTGAAATATATAAAAGTCCTTGACAGCAATAACGATAGATTCATCACTTAGTTTTTTACTAGCAGCAAAAAATAACTCATTGGATGAATGAGATTCAAGTATACCAGATACACACCATTTTTTAGTTTTAGTATAACTATCATCAAATGTAACTGGTTTTCGACCACGTCTACTTGCAGTTGGTTCATTGTCTCTTTACTGACAGCTAAGTGTTTATTAAGCCAGTTCACAACTTTTTTTCAAAGTTTTTGACAAAATAGTTTGCTGATTTCCACTCTTTTTTTATACAAGTTAACAAATTGTTGAACAGCATGCCTAATATCAACGTCTTTAAATTCAGCAATTTTTGGCTGAATAAATTTCTTTAGTAACATTTTGTTTTGAAATAATAGATTGTTCTTTTGAAGAAAATTATGAATGTCAAAGTTTAATAAAACCATATCTAAATAATTCTTCAAACGAATATTTTGTATTTAAAAGTTTAATATTATATATTATATATGCCGCGTAGGGTACTAATTCTTGCTAGTAATTAAGTTACTACAAATGTTAGTAATTAAAATTAAAAGTAATTATATTACTGTTAGTGTTAGTAATTGAATTACAAGTAACTATCAAAAATATGTTGTTGCTATGCTATGCAAAGTAAGGTATCAATAGCAAAAAAAATTAAACTTGTAAGAATTGTGAATCTTATTTTAATACATGCGCCTAATATTGTGTACTTAAAGCAAATAAAATAATGTAAAAACAACGTTAATGTAAAAATGAATTGCTGTTATGCAAAGCTAACTACCATAAAAACCAAGTTAAAACATAAATAAAATCTGAACGGGGATTCAAGGGGACAAGCAATCAATCAAAACTCGATTGACGCATCATATAGTTCAAATAAATATAAGGCAGCACACGGCAAATTGTGGTAACTATTATTAATAGTGCAGCAAAAAAATATAATTCTTAAAGATTTTTTTTTTTAATCTGTGAATTTAAAAAGTAAAACTGAGATAATATCCTATGACAAATTTTATTTCACACAATTGTTTTTTTTTGTCTCTAAATACTCCAAAATAATATATACTAACTTTTAGTTTTAAAAACGTAGATGTAGGGTAGATTAGGCTAATATGAGCACCTTGGTAATATGAGCATACTTGAAGATTTCTTAGATGTAAGCAGTGAAGTTAAAGTTGCTATGTATTTTTTGAATCAACTTTATGTGGTGATTACAGGAATCAGTACAATTAGCGTAAATCTAAATACAGTAATTAGCGGGTATCATCTAATTAAAACGCTGTTAAATTTTTTGCGTTTTTAAATTAATATCATCGCGCATGAATAAATCTGTGGCGCGAAATTTTGGTGCTAAAATAATGAAATTAATTTTTTCATAAAGAAAAATATGTTAGCTAAAAATCCAATCCTTTTTGGCTTGAAAAACAATGCATAGAACTATTTAAGTTTGACTTTATTTAAAGATGCCATTTTTGTGTAATATGAGCATGGTCAAATTACCCAGTGATTTTCATTGAAATTACCTAGTTTAAAGTCCTAAAAAAGCAGTGGTTTTAATTGCTTTTTGAATAAAAACAGAACATAGTAAAAATTTGAATATTTTAACAATACTGAATACTTTTCTGTAACTTAATTAAACAAATTTGAACTTTTATCGTTCAAATGTTTAAGTCAATAAAATTGAAAAAATAACGAACTAATTATATATTTTTTTGTTGTTGCCGAAAACATAGTGTTGTTTCAACGAAAAGTGGCGTAAAATTTGATCTTTCAATGATGAGTTTTGTTATTAACGAATCATTATATTCCAAAAATTAGATCTAATTGACAGGTTTGTATTTTTTTATTTAATGCTATTTTTTTGCGGCTTAAGTAAAATGCTCGTAATGGGTGATGCAGAAGTTATCGGACAAATCCTAATTTCATTATTCGTGCATAATAATTAGTTTTTGTGGTTTTATGGGCAGGCATAAACGTTCTATAAAATATAAATTTTATTATTTGAAACACAATTACTTAAAATGAGCTTAAATGCAGCTGAACGAGAATCTTTTCGAAAGCGACTAAAAATGTTTTTGTAAATAAACCAAATATAAAAAAAAAAAAAAAAATCGTAAATCATTTTGAAAACGAAGGATTTGCTCAAAGTACAAAATATGATAACCTAAAAAGACTTAAAACTGTTCAATCGTTTTCTGAATAAAAGCACCCTGGTCGTCCGACATCCTGGATAGAGAAAAAAAAGCCGAATTAACGAGACTTGTCAACAATGGAAAAGGGGTCAGTCAGAGAAAAATAGGTATTAAATTCGGTGTAAATCAATCTACAATTGGTCGTCAGTTAAAAAAAATGAATATTAAATATAGAAAACGTGAAAAGACTCCAAAATACACTATAGAACAACAAATAAAGGAAGAGAAAAGAAGCAGGAAACTAGTTAACCAACTCTATAACACAAAATCGCTTCTAGTCATCGATGCCGAAAAATACTTTTGTTTTGCAGGGGACAACATGCCTGGATATTCTGGATACTACACAAACAACAAAAAGACATGCCCAGAAAGTGTCCGTTTTGTAGGAAAAGAGAAATTTCTAAAAAAATTATTAATGTGGATAGCCATATCTGACCGTGGTATGTCCGAGCCATTGTTTCGCACTTCCAAGGCTGTAGCGATCAATTCATAAATCTATATTAATGAATGTTTAGAAAAACGACTTCTTCCATTTAATCACAAGTATCATGGAGACTTTAACTATTTATTTTGGCCAGATTTAGCAAGTTCTCATTTTTCTAAAGATTGTCTAAATTGGATGGACCAATATGTCTATTACGTTGATAAAGAATCCAATCTCCAAATGCGCCTCAAGCACGACTAATTGAAAATTTTTGGGGACATTTGGCACAGAAGGTTTACAAGGGAGATTGGCAAGCTTCAACAGAGCAAGTTTTGATTGATCGCATTAAACTAAAACTACAAGAAATTGATGTAAACTTTTTCAGTCGCATATGAAAGGTGTCAGATCAAAATTGAGATCAATTGCAGATGGTGGTGTTTTTTCATATAAAAATAATATATTTTTATTAAAAGATAAATGCTTTATTTAAAAAAATATCATAGTAGTTTGTTTTTTTATTTATAAAAAATTATTGGCGTTTTTATTTTGTCCGATAACTTCCGCATCACCCGTTATTACCATGTGGTCTGGGTAATACGAGCACTTTTGCTACTTTTTTAAAACCTCTATGTTTTTAAGAAAAATGTTTGTGTGCCCAAATCTTTTAGTGGATCATGTCTAGGGATCCATAAGATTTGTTCATTTTGCAATGATCTAGCTTAAATATTTTTGAAATTATTCCAATTTTTGCTTAAGGTGCTCATATTACCCTAATCTACCCTAATTAAAATATTACACAGCGTTGATGTCGCGAAAAATACTAATTTATATATATTTTCTTTTTTTTTTTAATTTCAATATTCAAATGCTCAGAGTCCTGGTAACTGAGGGATTTAATAAAAATTAATTGCCATTAAATTTATCCTAATATATATAGATACTGAAATTATATAAGTTTTTAAGATTAGACAACTAAAATTTTTCTCATTTTGTCCACCTACTGCCCCACAGTGTAGTGGCAGAGGCTAGTTTATACCCATAAAACTGATCAGAGCATAAATTTTTGATTAACTCATGCTTTAGAGTAAGAGGATTTCCAATATCAGTTTTTTCACAGGATGGGTTAATTTACATGATTTAATAATTTTCCAATGCTGTTTATCCATTTGTTGCTGATTGCATTAACAGTAGTCATCAGATGACTCAGACAAAATTTATTTGTACAGAGTGCACAAACATTTTAAAAATTCCTATATATTCTGAGCAATTACTTCAGCGTGTTTTGTATGTTTTTTAACTTTTAAAGGTGTGAAAGAGAAAAGATACCTACCACCGGGCTCATGACATACTGTATAATGTTCTTCTTTGATTGTAGCAGGATAATATTTATATTGGAACCCTCAAGTTTTAATTTAACTGTTGTGTTATCAATTCTGCAAACAAAAAAAGACTCAATCAATAATGCTAATCCTGCATTGGATGTCAAACTTTATAAAAAGAGGCTGCATAACCTTTTCTTGAGCTCGCTTGACTTTGTCGTGACCAATAGCTAACTTGGTATCGTCTTCTTTAATTAATCCTGCATCCATACAAGCTGCCGTTGCAGTTACAGGTGTTAGAAATACTTTCATAGTTCCTTTGTCCTCTTAAACTTTTCTGATCTTCATTTTGTGACACATTAGACTGAGTTCTATTTTTCTGTTTGTTATGCAACATTCGTTACTAAATAGTTTCGTAATAAATCCTCTGTTTCGCTATATTCAAATTCAAGCTTTTTTTCTGACTTCTATTTATTTGTTCTTCAGACGCTTTTTTTTAACTATAGATAAAATAATTGAACTTTCATTAAAAAATGTTTTGTAAAATACTTAAGTCCAAGTAGTTTTAATAATATATTTTTTATCTGTTATGTCTTAAAATAGGTAAAATACAAATTGTTGTAAATTATTACAAAGTATTTAAAATAAATAAATTAATATATATATATATATATATATATATATATATACATATATATATATATATATATATATATATATATATATATATATATATATATATATATATATATATATATATATATATATATATAAAATATCACTGATGATGTTAATAATTTATTTAGTGATTATAATAATTATGCAATTTCATTTTTTGTTGTCTTTTATCCTCAAGAAATTTTATTTTTTTGACTTTTTTATTTTTTATTAATATATTTGTTAAACATTTTAGCAATTGTTTTCAACACTTCTTAATGTAAACATTTTTTCAAGGGGAGAGTGGGGGGAAGTGGAACACGAACTTTTTTTTTAGGGTAATTGCAATATCTTTTTTATTTGATGTATGAACTGAACCAAACAAGTCTTAACAAATAAAGCAGTGTTTGGGACATCGAATTCACCCCCTAAGATTGACAGAATGTTTTAATAAAGTATATATTTTTTGATTTAAAAGGAACCCTGCTATTGGAGTAAAGTGGGACAAGTGTGGAAGAAGTGGGACAAGTGTGTGGGAGAAGCGGGACATTTGGGAAGATGTGGGACTATATAAAGGCAAATCCAAATCTAGTTAAATAATAATTTGAGCAATCTTTGATTTTAAATTTAAGTTTAGTTTAAATAGAACGTGGCAGGGGATTAATGGTAGAGGGCTTGGCTTGTAAGCGAGAGGTTTGACTCCCACCACGTCCAGGGTGGCCACATAAAATTTTTATAAGAAAAAGAGGATATTAGAGGATTTTAGAGGAGCTGTGGCCACCATGACGTCTCTGGAAGTACCACCCTCAACTTAGTTTCTTCGCGCAGCGGGCCTTGTTTGTAAAGGTTCGTGTTTCCGTGTTAAAGGGTTGAGAGAGGATTGTAACCACAATAAAAAAAACATTTAAAAATGCATAGCCTCAACTAAAGTGGTAAATAATCGAAATCCTTAATCCTTGGAGAGGTGAATAATCGAAAAAAAAAATCAAATTATCAATGTCTTTTTCAATCAAATTAAGATTACATTTTAAGAATTAAAATTTCTTTGTTAAAAAAAGAAAAAAGTTATTTTACATTTAAGATGCCAAAGTTCACTTGGAAAATGATTTCAGCTTTTGTTCTTGATGTTGTTTCAGCAAGCGGTTGAGGCAAGACTGCTTTTATATCATCAATATTCACACTACGAATGCCATTAATTCTAGGTTTGACAAATTTAGAAGTTTCCTTATTCTGGCATTTCAGGAAGCTGACCTCAACATCAAAATTTGAGTCTATTTCTTTCTGCACTATGCCTAAATAATAAGAAATGGTGTTTTTACTTCAAACCTCGCAAAGAATATAATCATTGACACTCACATTTTGAATAACGCTAAAAGAAACAATTTCCAATTCTTCTTTAAACTCTAGTGAGTTTGATTACAATTAGCAGAAACATCATTTGTTATTTTCTTGAAAACTACATCAAGGTCACTGTTTGATTTCCGTAATATGTTTTTCCTCACATATTTGGATTTTAGAAGGACAATTTTTTTACCTTTTTGTTTGTTTATACTTCATTTTTTATTCTTAAATTCTCTGGTGTTAATGTGGCTATCATACACTTTCCCTTTATGTCCACGTCTTAAAATCTTACGAGAAGGTGCCAGCAAAATATACATTATGGTATTATATAATTATAGAATTTAAAGAAAATCTAAACTAAGAATATTTAGTTTAAATTACCTTTGGTAAAATCTTAATAAACTTGGTAAAATCTCAGGAGAAAATACAGTTAAGTTTTCTTTTACTGCTTCATGTTGAACACCCAAACCTGAGATATCTGAAAGAATAGCACTTGTATTAGATTTCTTGCATGAACCTTTGTTGCATGGTTCTTGAGGCACATCTCTATCTGTAACAACTGCTTCATGTTGCACATCCAAATCTGAGATATCTGAAGGAGAAGCTGTTGTAATCGATTTCTCACATGAGCCTTCACTACATGGTTCTTGAGGCACATCTTTATCTGTTACAACTTATGGTAAAAAAATATCATCACCATATACATGTCTATCATAAGGCCAAATTCTTGTCACGCGAAATCCTGACATAATGTTTGTTGGTGTGGAAGATTTTTCCCATGCTTGTCGAATGAGACTGGCCATCTCATAAATTGTAATGGCTTGTCCTGGATTGCTAAGCATCCAGCTATTGGCAGCTGCAGTAAAATGTTTTCATTGGACCAAAAACAGACCTATCTAAAGGTTGTGTCTTCAGTGAAGTATGTGGTGGCAAAGTCATCATACAAACATGGTTCTCTTTTGCATATTTAAGTTACTGTAGTGAAAGGTGGCTTTCATGATTATCTATAATCAATAAAACTTTTTGATCGGCTGTTGGGCAAGCAAACTTAACAAAATATTTTAAAACATCTATAAATATTTCAGCATTCATCCATCCAGGTTGATTGGCTAATCCAATAAAACCTTCTGGTGCTCCTTTCATTAGTGAGTTTCTAAATAACTTTCTTGGAAAAACAATAACATGAGTGATGAGATATTATAATGGGGTTTTTTTTTTTTCATCATTATTATCATGAAAATTGCGCCCTAAGAACGTGATTGGTTGTAATGGTTCTCACATGACCGAAAAGGTGGACTGAAAAAAGTGGCGTTAAATGGGGCGTCAAGGGGTGTGATATGGTGACATGGTGACAAGTGGTGACAAGTGACATGGTGACAAGTGGTGACAAGTGACATGGTGACAAGTGGTGACAAGTGACATGGTGACAAGTGGTGACAAGTGACATGGTGACAAGTGGTGACAAGTGACATGGTGACATGGTGACATGGTGACAAGTGGTGACATGGTGACAAGTGGTGACATGGTGACATGGTGACAAGTGGTGACATGGTGACATGGTGACATGGTGACAAGTGACATGGCGACAAGTGGTGACAAGTGACATGGTGACAAGTGAAAATAACGCATGCGTGACAGGGTCATTCTTGTCACAGTGTGCATGTTGTGACATGGTGATTTATAAAAGAATAAAAAAAATTGCGTTTATATTATTGAATATATTATTTTTAACATTTTTTATATTTTAAATATATTACATTTTATATTTTAAATATATAACATTTTATATTTTAAATATATTATTTATAACATTTGTTCATTTTTATTTTCCAATTCGATTAATTCCGTACGAAATTCCGCCAGATACTAATCCGCCTAAAGCTGCTTTTCCAATTGTGGGTAATATCGATGCTCCTAATGTGGGTAAAAGTCGTGCACCTAACGCGGTCAAAATGGGTAAAAATTTTCCTCGTAACCGTTTTTTGAAACGGCGAGTGCGTCTTTTTTGAAACGAGCGTCTTTTATAATGTTTTTTTATCATTTTGTTCTCGTTTTTCTGCAATTTTATAAGCTTTCCACGAATTAAAAAATGGTAGTAAAAATCCCCCTCGTAATTTTTTTTCAAAACTGTTTTTTCGTTTGATTCGTCTGATTCGTCTTTTACGTGATATTTTTTTACGCATTAGATAATTAATTGACAAGAGTTTGTACAAGTTTTCGAACAATAAATTTTTGCATAAACAGAGGGAGAGAACCTCCGCGTATTTTCTTTTTAAACTGTCTTTTGTAAAGTTTTCTTTTCCTCATTGTAAAAAAAAAATCAAATGTTAATTTATTATCGAGGCAATATAGACGATAATAAAGTTGGCGCCAACATAGCAGCTAAAATTGGAAGAAATTTACCGCGCATTCTTCTTTTTAAACGTCTTCTACCGGCGCCTTTTAGTGGGGGTAAATAAACTCTTCCTCGTCCTCTTCTAACCATTTCTTCGTTTTTGTAGGTAATCTAAAGCGTAACCTCCAATATCAGATTTTAAAAATCGTTTGGCTGAGTTTCTAACTTTTGTTAAAAATCCTTTCCCTCTTGTTCTTTTATGTCTTCGACCTCCTTTTCTCGTTCGACAACGTCTACAAGTCATTTTTATAAAGTAAAAAAAATACAAATATTGTTTTTTTATTAATATTATATATACATGAATAATTTAAATACAAGGTCATTTTAATTAAAGTAAAAATGTTTGAATTGAAATTTATGACGATTTAAATTTAGCGGGCGCATAGCTATAATTTTCATTTTGCTGAACTCCAGTTTGAACAATGGCAGATTCGTATTGCAGGTACAAAGTAAGAACTCCTTTAAATGTGTCTATAAATTGAAAATGAATCTGAAACGCGTTGTTTCCTGCGATTGTTGCTGGAGGTTTGTCGTTCGCATATCCAAAATCGCTTGTGCAGTCAATGACTAAAGGCTCTGTTAAATTTGCAGTTCTACTATAATAGTCGCTTGGTAATTTAATAAACGTGTCGTCGTCTTTCGTGTAAAAATCTGCAAAATTATTGAGATTTAAAGTAGAAGCTGAATTTCCTTTGCACCAAGCAACATAGCTTCTATAACAAAATTGTTGATCTTCTAACTTGTTGCCCAAATCAATTTCAACAGTGTCACCTGGTGAATTGACAAAAGTTCTTCTATAATTGTTTAGAGTAATTTTTTTAATATAAGTGCAAGCCATTTCTACAGGTGTAAGGCACGCTTTACTTAAATGATCATTTTCTTTTTTTGACATTAATGAAACAATGATAGCGTGAGGTACCAAGTCAGAAGTTTTTATGTTGCCCAAGTTAATTGTAATTTCAGTCGTTCCTTCTACGTTTGTAATAACTTGTTCAAAATGTGGCATTCTGACAACCGTGTAAGGTGTGTCGGGTTTGCTATTTAAATATAAAGCCTTTTCCAAGGGAATGCTTGGTTTAATTCGATAAGTATTGACCCAAATAACTGGATTTCTTATTGTGACTCCAACTCCTGCTAATGCGGTGGCGTCGGCATCTGTATAGGGTCTTACTAGTTCTAACAATTGATTCATGTCGTTTTCAATAAAAAATTCAAGCTTAAATTCTTTAGCTTTTCCAAAATATTCTTTAATTTGAAAAAAAGGGTCCAAAAGTTGAAGAGGGACTCTAAATCTGTAACCTTTATCACTTGTCATTAAAGCATTATAAGCTTTTAGCTCGGTTTGGTAACCTGCGGCTGCTCCATTATTGGCTCTAATAATGGCGGCTGCGTCAGCAGCTTGACATAATGTTTTTGTTTCGGCCCAAGTTGCAAAACCCTCCATATTTTCTGAAATACCCATATTTCTGTTAATAATGTTATCTCTGAAATTTTTCAAATAGTTTTTTTTTACCAACATTGCTTTAAATCTGTCAAACGAACGGTTATAATTGACATTATTAGCAGGCACAGAATTGTTCATTTGCAAATTGGGATACAATCTCATTGTTTTAATCAAGTAGGATATAAAATTTTGCGTTATACAAATTTTGTCGAGTAAAGCTTTTTCTTCGTTGGTTGTTCCAAATTTAGTCAGTGTGCTCAAATTTTTATATAAAAAACAATCAAATTCCAACCAGTAGTCTTGCGGAATAGTCCATTCGTTAAGTTTTAAAATAAATGTTATTAAAGTACTGAAATCAGAAGACATATCAAAAGAAAACTTTTGATATCCGACAGAGATTACTTCGTCTTGAGCTTCTCCTCTTTTAAAACCGGGATATTTTTGACTGAGTTGCTGTTTAAATTCGGCACTTATATTGCCATTGGTAGCTTCTTGAACCAATTTATTTTCATTTTCAGCTTTTGCTAAAACGTCTTCAAGAGTAATTTGTCCGTCCACATTGGGAGTATATCGATTTCCGTCGCCTCCTCTTTGGTATTTTGCTGTTGAAGACATTTTTTTTTTTGAAAAATGAAAGAAGGATATTTTTAATATATTTATTCTTCGTCGGAATCTGTTGCGTCTTTTTTAAATGGCAGTTTTTTATTTTTAACATCCTTCAAAGCGCGAGTATAACCGAGCTCAATTAAACTCTTTTTGTTCAATTTCTTTTTTTTTTCTCGTTGTTGTTTTGCAAAAGTGGACTGGATAGTATAATTCGTTGTTGGATTATACAATTTTTACACAAACCGTATATTTTGTCAACTGCGGTAACTTCTTGATAACATTGAGAACAAACGTGACTGGGGAAACCGGTTTTATATAAAGTGTTTGTTTTATTTTTTTTGCTATTGTGTTCAGTGTCGCTATCAGACGAATTGCTATTTTCAGAAACTTCTTCAATTTTTCTTTTCCGATAAATTTTTTTGTTTTTTTTTGGTTCAGAAGGTATTGAGTGATCGGATTGCTTTATTTGATCGTTCGATTCTGAATTATTTTGTTTATTTAATATTTTGCATTTTTCATTAAGTTCCAATTTTACATTTTCAACGTCGGTTTTTGTTGGATATTGTAAGAGTTGATTTTGCAAACGCGCGATATGATTTTTCAATTGATTAATTTGATCGTTTGGATTAATCGACAGTTCAATATCGCAGTCGATCAAATTTTTGTTATAACGTGTTCCAAGAGTTTTAAACGGCATGATGTTTGATTAAATTTTAGTTGTAAATTGGTACCATTTGTATTTTTAAAGTCGGATTGAAATAAACTGTGCTACTTATATTGGAAAAGGTAAGCGGTTCTTTATTTGAATTTAAAAAAGACCACTTTGTTTGTTTCCAATCGCCGATATCGACAATGTCAAATGTCGCTATTTGTCCTTGAATTTCGGTTTTGCGATTTTTTGTAAAATCGATATTAACTGTTACTTGTGTAGAGTTGTTATAGTCTGCAAAATTAAAAAAAGAGACAATATTTGAATCAAATTTTCTGTTTAAATACATGCCGCAGTTGGTTGCATGATCACATTTGATAAAAATATAATTATCTGCGCTATTCGGAAAGTTTGAAACAGTGTTATTAAAGTTGCTTATTTGTGTTAATGCGCACCTTAAAAAAGAGAATTTTCTTTTTGGAATTTTAAAATCTTGATTCATAGAGTCAACCATACTTTGATCGACCGACATTGTAAACGGGTTAATCTCGTTGGTTAAGCTATATTGATCTCTTTGTAATAAGAGCGTGTAAGGAATCGCGTTGTTTGCAAGCGGTTGATACATTTTTAAAATGATATTTTTCAACGGTAAACTGTTTGCCCAAGACGATATGATCGCGTTACTCGAATTTTTTTGATAAATAAACTGACCGTTGAGCGATGAGCTAGAAAACGTCAATTCTTTTGCGTTTTTAACGTTTAATATGACTTTTGATCCGTTTAACCATGTTTTGTAACTGGGTGTAGTAGTTCTTTCAAAAGAGGCCGTAGTTAAAAGTGGTACTTTGATCGAAGGAGAGTAAATGGGTTTTGTTTGTTCGCAATAGAGTAAAACTTCGATAAAAGTTTCTGCGTTATATTTTGCAATTAAAGATAAATCAGCTGTGACAATATTATACACATCTAAAGGTAAGTTTGATGGTAAAACTTGAAACGGAGTGGCAGACAGATCGGGTGTTCCCAATGGTAAATTATTTTGATTTAAAATATGGTAAGGTGAATACGAATTCGATTTCAATTCAACTGTTCTTTCAGCGTGGGAATTTAAGAGTGACAAACTTATTTTTTTTGGCGATAATAACCGTCTTTCAAATGAAGGTTGACACCAAAAGGAATAAAAGTTGTTAAATTTGTCAGCAGGAATGCAAGAGCGATTTTTTAAAATATCATAACCTCGTAATAAAATTTGATTGCTTTTAGGATCAGTTCCTTCGTAAACAAAATCTTTGAATGCAATATTGTTTAAATTTAAATTGAGTAAATTATTAGGTAAACTATAATTTAGAGCAGCTGTAAAAATATCCATCATTTTTAGTTCCCGTTCAGGCCATATAATTTGTTCAACGTTAAAAAAAGGTATTGGTAAAGAAGAAAGCGGTATATCTTGCAAACTAAATCGATAATATTTTCGCTCGTTTGTTTTGGGAAAAAAAATTTGATAAAAACTTGCTAATAGCTCTGTAGGTTCAAATCCTGTCGCTGAGGAGCTTATGTAAAGATACTTTGTCGATATAGATATAAAAGCTGCTTTAAGGAAAACTGCAAAATCTATTACAGACTGTTTTTCATTTGTATCAGTGTTTACATGATTGTTCCAAATTTTCCACAACGCGTTAATAGAAATAGGTACAGAAGTAAGTTCTGTTTCGATATTGAATACGTTGCCAACAGTTTTAATAGTGTTTGTATTTGTTATTATTTTTAATAAAAAAAATGCAATTTGCCAAGGAACAATGTGTTTCATTTTGGACGATTTAACGCTTTCTGACCTGCTTAATAAATTATTAACATAAACATCCAAGTCTACACTTAAAATATTCGAATCGCTCGTGTCGGGTACCATTACATTTAACGCATTTTTAGTAACAGCTCCCCCATATTTAGGCGTAATCATAATATGTATAAAGGGGCGAACAAAAGTTTCTTCTGTTTTGTCTAAAATGACATCTTTTTCAGGTGAAAGTTTGTTTATATCTCCTGCAGTCACATTGGGATGTTTAACATAGATTAAAAAGTTTTTGCTATTTTGCGTTGATAAAGAAAAATTATACAAATTGTCATATCTTGATTTAGTGACATTGTAATCGTATTGTAACAAATTTGTAAAGTCTTCTATTGCAAATTGAGCATTAGTTGTTTTGTTTGAAAAAAAACCAAAATAACTTAATCCGCGTTCCCAGGATTTGGATGGATCGACGGTCGAACGGATAGGATAGAGTCCGGAAGGATTATTTTCATTTATTTTCTTTTTAAAATACCATAAAAAATTATAGTTGGGAACGTTGATGAAAGAGTAACTTTGTAATAACAACTTAACATTGTCTTTATCCAAACTAAATTTTGAAATAATTGTGTTTTCGCTATTATTTACATAACGCAGATGCGTGTTAGAATCAAACAAATATTTTAAATTTAAATATTTTGAAATTGCAAGTTTTTCATTTTTGTTGTGATAATTTGAGAAAAAGTCCGATAACGTAAGCCTTCTGTTTAAAGACGTATTGAAAAGTTCAAGTCGTCTTATGAAAAAATCATCTTGATAAGGACTTACTGTTAACGAACCGTAGAGTGTAATGTCAGGTATGACGGAATTAAGTTCATTAAGATGTTTATAGGTCATATTTTCTACATCTAATATGTCGTAACAAGGGAAAGTATCGCCAGGCAAAGTCGAATGATTGACATACAAGACAATCTTTTTTGTTAAAAGATAAAACGGAATTTTTCGAGTTGGATTTGAAATCATATCATTTTGCACGTCTATTAACCATTGTTTAATAGTCGAATTGGATTCCATACTTGAACCAAAATTATTTTCTGATATCGACAAATTTTCGTCTATACGAGTTAGATTTGTAGGAACGTCCATTGACATTAAATGAACAACTGTGTTATTTTTAAAATTAGGTTCATCTAAATCGTTAGCTGATAAAGGTAGAGTAAAATCATTCAAAACATTATAATGCGTACTTTGTTCGTTTTTATTTTTAATTTCGTTAAAATAAAAAGTACTACAATTATATTTATTCAAATCCAAAACATCATCAAAAGTCAAGTTGTTCATTTTATTTTGAGTTTTTTATGTAAAGATTTTTTCAACGGTTTGTAAAATGTGTTTATATATTTGTCAAAGTTTTTATAATAAATGTCTTTATCGTTTTCGTCAATCGGAAACAAATCTTCTCTTTTTACTTTACAAGTCGTATTTAAATCGTTTACTCGTCCTACTTTATATATATAAACCGGTAAGTAACCGTCTACTGACGGGTTGGCGCGTTTGGATACTTTTAAAATGATAACTTTTTTAGAGTCCCAATAACTCCAATCGCGAGTTGAAGATTTGCTAAACGTGTCTTGTGGATCTTTTTTATATTTTCTTAAATAACATTCTGTTCCGACCGTCAACGGCTTTAAAATTTTTAATTTTTGGTTTTTGTATTCTTTTTCAACTCTGTTTAACATGTTTGATTTAAATGCGTATTGTCGTCTTTTGTCGAAAGCGTATTGATCTATCATGCGTAACGCTTTACCGTTTGCGTCATTAACATCCAATTCCTCAGGGCTAATGCCCGTGGTTACTTTTTCTTGACTGTTTAATTTTTGTTCCATTTGTTCAAGAAATTTACTCCAATTGTGTTTTTTTAGTTGGCCTAATTTTGCCAATTTTTGATACAGCAATTTTAATCTTCCGATAGCTGCTTCGGCCAAATAAGCTTTGCCATAATTTTTAGAATGGAAATGATGTATATTTTCTTTTTCGCACCAATTGTTCATTTTGTTGTTAAAAAACTCTGTTCCTTGGTCAGTTTGCAAATATATAAAATTTTTATTGTCGGGTCTGTCAATATCTTTAAATATAACTTTAAAACTGTTCAACACTTTTTCAGCGCTTTTATTTTTGGTCGCTCTTAAATAAACTTTTCGAGATACTCCGTCTACAACAACCAAACAAAATTCAGGTCGATGGGGACTAAAATTTAAATTAAAACTGTTCATGTCGGCCAAATCAGCTTGAAAATATTCGTGCGCATTTTCGTACGAATAACGGTGAGTTTCATAAACATATGGCTTTCTTGGAGCTTGTATTTTTAAAAACGCGTTTGCTGTTTTTTTAAATAATAATGTTTGATGGGACCATGCGGTAATCATGCCTTCCCATTTTGCAAAAATAGAATTGGCGAGTAATTGATTCAGTTCTTCATATAATTTCAAATCTGTGCCGTTTTTTTTTATAGAGTCGAATTGCGTCAAAACCTTTTTAACTTGACTTGTATTTGTTAATCCAAATAAACGACTTGACAAGTTTGTAATTTGTTTTGTTACTAAATGGTCAATTTTGTCTCGCAAATTTTCGTTCATTTTTTCAGTTTTTTATCTCTCAACTTGTATTTTGGTTCCGATTTAACTTTTTTAATTTGAGTTGCTTTGTGTTTTTCGCTAGAAGTTGATTTTGGTGTGTAAGCGAATTGAGCTGCCAGTTCTTCAAAGGGTTCTTCTTTTTTTAATTCTGAAAATAAAAGCGAATCTGATGGAAACGTTTGCGGAAGAACAGACTTGGGATAAATGAACAAGTTTAAATTTTTTGGCAACGCCGTGTCTTGTTTTAACATGGATATAAATATTTCAACACTATCATCGTAAAGTGATATATCAAAGCAATTTTTATAAGCGATTAATAAGGGTTTTAAACGTGCAAGATTAGAATTGTACAATGTACCCATTATTATCATCATTTCTAATAATGATTTTTGTTTCATGTTGGGTTCGACATCATAAAATTGATTTGAATTTTTGATCATTTCGTTCAAAAACATTTCATAATCTTGCACGTGTTGAAATACATTTTCTTTAAGCAGTACAACTTCGTCAGTTTCTCGAAACGGTAAAGAAGGAACTTCGGAAAAGAAAGTTTTAAATGTTAAATACAACATATTTTCTCCAATGGGCGTGTTACTAACAGCGTTTTCATTATAGTTGGATATCAAAAGTTCGTATATATTTTGATTTTGTAACAAATAATGATTTTTACGAATATATTCTTTTAAAATATCATATTCGTCGCCTCTAAACATTTCAGCGTATTTTACAAGCCACGAGTTGACCAAAGATTTTGATTTTGACAATATATTAAATGCTTTTTCGGCTGAATAACTTTGAGTGTTTATCGAATCAGATTCTAAAAAAGCTGACGTTAGTACAGTATAAGGTTCACTTTCTAATGAAGCTTTGTATGAAACTTCCAAAGTTAATTTTTTTTCGTTGCGAAATGGCAAGTTGTATTTTTGAATAAAATTCCACAGTTTAGCAAAGGTAAGATGTTTAATTTGATAATAGTCAGCAACAAATCTCAATTTTCCAATAGTATTTGGAGATGTTAACAAGTTTAAAAATTCGTTTGAATAAAACGAATACTGTTTAGGATCGTTTATTTTTTCAAAAGTGGTATTTGTTAGATTTTGTATAATGTTTGCCAACGATTCGTCAACGTCTACAACTATCGATAAATATATAATGTAAATTTTTAAATTATTCAAAGTAGCTTTTTCTGTTCTAGGTTTGTACACTTTTAAAGTTATTTCATGAGATCCGTATTGATAATTTATTTGATTTTGACACATATCTATCAAGTGATCAATGATATTATACTTTTGGAGTTCTTGCTGTTTCAAATCTTGATTGTTTGCTAATAATGTAACGACTTCAGACTTTTTCGGTATTTCGTTTGCAAATAAAAATTTATCCAACGGTGTCAAGACGTAAATTTTTGAGCGAGTTTGTTCAATATTTTTGGTGAGAGCAGAGTGAGGAAGTCGGTTTAAACTGTTTTGAACCAAAGAGTGTTTTTGTTGCGACTCGATCGGGTTGTTGTTATCGGACAAATTGGAAAATTTTTGCGAATTTCTCATCAACCGTAAAGTCTCGCATATATTTTTTTGATCGACTTGCGAATTAAATTCGTTTTGTCTATTTTGGGATAAAATTTGACTAAAAGCATAAGGATCTTGTCCAACGTTTATATAGAGTTTCCATTTTTCTTGATCTGCTAGTATTCCGCTCGCTACGTCGCCATTAAGTAAATTTTCCACAGGTAAAATTTTATTCATACTTTGCTGAAATTGAATTTCGCCATGGAGCCTATTTTCTAAATCTATATTGTCGGCATAATTATAAGATTGAGACAAATCGTAAAAATTCAATGTCGAAGAAATATTTGGATTATTTTCGCCTTGCGGTTCACTTGTTGCGTTATCCGATGTGTTATTTTCTAGATGTTCTTCTAAAGCTCTATTTTTTTTATAAATGTCGGTATGAAAAGCGTTTTGAGATAAAATTTTACGAAGAGTAAGTAAAGGAGACGAAAAATCGTAGGGTTTATATCTACTCATAATGTAAAAAATATAAATTATCTTTAGTATAATAAAGTTCTTTATTGTAATCCGAATCAAATTGTTGTCTTAACAAATCGATAACAGTTTTTGTAGGTTGTATGGTATCAAATGATATTAATTTATTAGAGTAATAATTTATTATTTCGTGAAAACGTTTGAAACGAGTAGAGTTGAAATAATCTTTTAATACGTTATAATTATCAGAAACAAAATCAGATATCGCTTGATTTCTTTCCTTCATTTTTTCTTTTTTCACAACCAATTTCCCGTTTTCGTTAAATTTTGGGTACGGATATAATGACTCTTTCACAAAAAGTTTAATTTCAAGACAGACGTTATCTTGAAAAGCGTTTTTGATTTGTAATCTTTCATTGTCAGATAATAACTCACACTTGAGCATTTTTACGGCGTTAAATCGAGTTAAAATTTCTTTTATCCATATTTTCATTTCGTTTTCATCAATATCTTTTCGACTTGTCATTTTTGGAATAAAAATTTTACCGCGTACAGCTAATTTTTTTCGCATGTCTTGTCGTTTTGTTGTTTTTTTCTTTTTTATGACGTTACATTGTTCGTAGTCGCTTTGTAATAGTTTGAAAAATTCATCGCTGTCCCACTCAATTGTCTGAATTTCATTCTGATTCAGAAGAATCTCGTTCTGATTCTGAAGATTCTCGTTCTGAAGAGTCGTCTGAAGAGTCGTAAATTCCATAACGTTTTCTTCTTTTAATTTCTTTTAAAATATACGCTGCTTTCTCGCTGTCACTCCATTTCCTTCTTTTTATCGGTTGTTCGATATTTATATTTTTTTTCACTTCTTCGTCTGGTTTTTGCACTTCTTCGCGAGGTTTTTCAATTTCTTCTTTGTTTTCTCCACCTTGAAAAGTATTTTGATAAGATTTTAAATAATAATAATTTTTAAAATTTGGAGTTTTTGCATACGTAAACGATTGAAAACTTATAATTTTTTTATTGACACTCATTCCGTTATAGTCAAAATCTAATTGACCCTGAATATCGACCGGAATAAATACTTTTTGTTCTTTAATGTTAGTAATATTAGTTCTCAATCTTGCAAAAGAGCAATTTTTTTTAAATAAAGCCAAATGACCGAGAGGTTTGGATGTTTCTTTATTTAATAAATCACTTATTGCGTGATTCATTTTTCCACACGATGGAAAATCGTTTTTAAATATTTTTTCAATTTCATTGTTGTTATCAAAGGTGATGATGCATTTATAATGCGATAATAAATTATTCCAAGACGAACTTTGTTTAAAAGGAACCGAATGAAAAATTGTTATCGTTCCAACACCGTGATGTGATCCGCTTGTGCACGCGCTTACATATTGTTGACTCTTTAAACAAAAAGTGCTAATGTCGTCAAAAAATAATATTGTTTTTAATAAACGGTAGTCACTTTTTTGAATTCCAAATTTGTCTTTGGAAAAACCGATAACGCGTTGAACAATTTCGTCTAACTTTTCAGGACCGTCGACTGTTAAAATATCGTAGGCTTGTAAATTATTTTTTGGGGAATTTATAATGTTTTGCCATATTTTGTGCTGTGCTTCGCTCGGTTCTCTCATTTGAATTAGAAATACCATTTCTGCATCAGGATATTTTCCTAAGTGAATTAAATCGCGAGCCATGGTCGATTTTCCGCTATTAGTCGGTCCAGTTATAATTGTATTTTCAGGATAAACATCTTTGCATGGTTTAAAAATGTTAAACTTTGGAGCTTCATTTGGACAATTTGGCTCTTTGGATTTTCCTCTAATTTGAAAACTGTCAAAACCTTTTTCTTTCAAAATTTCTGTTAACGTTTTCGAACCTTGATTTAGAGTGTCTGATATTTTAGTTTCTGTCTCCTTGTCCATTTTTTTTTGTTAAACAAAAAAAAGCTTTTTTTTTCAATCATTTTTATTTCAAGTCAATTTATAATATAGTACAAAAAAAGTTAATAGTATCGAGTTAAAATTGAATTTTTTAAATCGTTTCTTCCCATGGCAACCAAAGCCGACATGATCATATCTATATTGCTGTGTTTTCGCATATATCTTTGGAGCATGCCGTAAGCTTTGTCCGTTACTCGATTATGACCATTGTCAATCATTTCAATTTCGTGTTCGCTTACATTTAAATAACTGGCACATCTTTTCCATTCGCTCGCTATACCTCGTGAAATGTCTGTTAACATTTGTTGCATTTTTGCTCGTACTGTTAAGCAGTAAAATGCTGTCGAGTTCATAATATTATTTATTTTTTCTAAAAAAAATAAAAATTAAAAAAAATCAAGTACTTATATTCAAACAGTATTTATTTTTAAACATTTTTTTTTTTAACAAAACTCAAAAGAATACTGTAAACACTAAGAATAATTTCCAAATAAAAGTTTTTTTTGTTCTCCAATTTAATATCGTCGTTAACGTCTTTTTTTCTAAAACTGACATTCACCATTATTTCCAATCCGTTTCTTATTTGTTCGACAGTGCTCGCAATTATACGAATAACGTTGTTTTTGCTGTCAAAGATGTCACTTTCTTGACTTACAATACCATCGTTAACAAGATGTAGTGCAAGTAAACTATTACCGAGAGCATTATTGAGATGCGACAATTCTCTTTTTAAAGGTTGTATTTGCCGTTCAAATTTTATTCGTTTTGCACTATAGTTTGAAATTAAAACAACGGTTTTTGATGTCGACACACACATTTGTGCATGGGTTTCACATAATCTATTTTTATTTGCAATTTTCTCGTGAATACTTTTGCAAAAGGTAACAAAAGTCAATAATTTGGAGTCTTCCAATACATTTTCTAATATTTTTTTTAAAATTTTATAATTTGTTTCTCCTTTTGCGAGATCTCTATTAATTTGCAGATTTGAAATGTGTGCCAATTTTTCAGTAATATCACAGAGAGCACATTCCATTTTTAATAATAACAAAAAATTTTTAAATGTCCGATTTTAAATTATATAATATTGGAATTAAAATATTTTTATTAAACGTTGTCATTGTACTATAACGCTCGGTTTGTTTAATTATATTTTTTTCAATGTTTAGCAAATGTTGAATATGTTCATCACTACAAAATTTTTCAATGTCGGGTAAAACTTTGAGATTTGCATCAACAATGGGATAGAGGGTATGACAGTCTCGAATTTCGGTAAGTATACCATCATCAAAAACGTAGTTTTTTTGAGTAAATTTTTTTAGAAAACCAATGGTGTGTTGATTTATACTAATGTTTTTAAAATTGACAGACATTCTATTTTGTTGAATAGGTTGAATTTCGTTATCAAGTTGATCTGGTAAATTTCTAAAATATTTTTCTACTCGATATGTATTGTACGCGTTTATATAATTAGATGGCACTAATTTATAATTTGGCACTCCTTTTGCACGGTTTTTATGCTTATTTTCCATATTTTCGTTAACAGAATGAACACTGTAGCATTTTGGCCCTAAAGCAAATGTTTGAACTATAAACTGTGGTGGCGGAATTTCGTTTTGAAAATGATCGCTTTCTTTTGCATATTCTATCGAATAATAGGGGTGGTCTTTTGGATAATTTGAATAGTCCATCCATTTTTGTCCAATTTTCGAGTTGTTTAACCATTCTTCGACTTTGTGTCGAAAAAAAGTTTTTTCTTCTTCGTCTTTTTTTTGAGTAATAAAAAAGCAGCCAGAGTCTGTATCTGTTATAACTAAATGTTTTTCTGCTCCATGTTTCCGCAAAGCTTCTCCAAGATCCCAGCTAAAACGACCGACATTGAGTTTGGCAAAAGATAAAATTTGTGAAGCGACAATTCTTAATGATTTGTTTTTCATGTTGCATTTATCTGACGATTTCATAATTAGAGATGATTTTATCGAATCATCGTCAGATTTTAATAGATCGAATAAATCTCCCATTTCTCCGTTGTTATTTAACATCAAGATGCTTTTTGTGTTGTAATTTGTGCTTGAAATGATTAACAAATCTCTAAAATATTTGTCATAAGTAAAGTCTTCAGTTTCGTATCGGTCAATTATAATTTTTTTTTTAAAAATATCCAGTTTATAACGATTTGATTCTATATTGTTAAAATTTTCTTCATTATATAATAAATTTTGAATATGAAGAGGCAGCAAACTTTTAATAGCTTGATCTGAAAATCCTTTAACTATTAAAACTTTTCTAATTTCGTGTATATTATTTATTAAATCTTGTAAAACTTTTTCTTCGTGAACTAAAAAATCCACATTTAATTTGGTTATTATTTGTTTTGACAAAGTACCATAGTGGCCATTTGTCATTAATTTTGAAATGGCGTCTTTGACTTTATCATTATTTTTAACAGCTTCTTTTCTTTGTTCTATATTTTGCCTTACCATGTCTCGAGCAAGAGGATATCTCCATAGAGGTAAAACTTTATAAATTTCTAAAATTTTGCAACCGCAAGATTTTGTTAACCATATTAAGGTGTCTAAAAATTCGCATGTTTCGTGCGGACCTAATTTCATTAATAATTTAAAAGTTTTGTCTTTTTCGATGCCGTAACACCCGTTTGCTTTCAAGTAACGTTTTGCCATTATTTCTGACGGAGAATAATTTTCCAACGGAATACAATCTTTTTCAACCATGGGAGAAAAACCTCCTACTTTTTCTTGATATGCAGGGTCCATCGCAATTTTGCAATGTACCAACGCGCCAGTAGAAAAACCGTTCGGGTTTTTACGATAATATTTTTTTATTACATTGCCTAGTGTACGACACTCATAATCGAGCGAATACTTCATCTGAAAAGGTAAAGATTTTAATTGAGCTCCTCCATATTGTCCGTTTTCGTCCATAAATAATAAACAACCTCTTATGTTATTATTTAAATTCAATTCTTTGATTTTCGAATCAAAATAATCAGTGTCTAAAGCGTATCGTTGTGCTCCGTTGTTAGACATTCCTCCTCGAACACTATTTTCAATCATTTGTTAATGTTGAGGTGTTGGAGGGTATTGTATTTGAATTAAACTCTTTGTAGAGTTTAATTTACTTGTAAAACTAAACATGCTTAGATGAGGCAATATACGAAAATCGGTATTTTTAAAAGTTCTTTCATTAAAATCAATCATAACAGAAGCAAGCGCGACAGTATCCAAAACTGTATATATTTGCAATAACGATTTTAAATTTTTTATTTCTAAAAAACTCCATAATTTTGAAACTGTCGTGTATGAATCTTTAATTTTTTTTATTTCCTCTTCCAAATTTTTAGATTTCATTAGATCGTTTTGGGCGAAAAGTTCTATTGGAGGCACACTTTTGTATTCAATGTTTAACAGTTCGTCATTAATTTGTGAATAGGGAAACAGAGTTTTTTTTATAAAGCAATTTGTAAATTCATCATCGAAAATTAAATTTTGAATTTGTGGATAAAACGGTTCTAAATAACGTGTCATTGTATTTATAATTTCACGCTGAGCTTTTTTGGAAATCATACTACTAGCTTGATCTAACGAACAATTGAGCAATCTTAACGTATCGACAAATTTTATATGTTTTCCTATACATATTATATTCAGTTTGCTTGTGTTTTTTGCAATAACAAATACGTTTTCCATGTTGCTATATTTTAATAATGCGTCGAAAAATTCTGTTTCAGAATCAGCGCAATGATTATATAAAGGAATGTCGAGTATTTTTTTTAACCCTTCCATTATCATTATCCGGTTATCAAAGGAAGCGTTATGGGCAAAAATGGGACAAGCTAAATAATTATCAGTTCTGCCCAAGTTCTTGTTACAAAAATCATGCGCGAGTCCGTAAATTTCACCAGTAAAATGATCGTGATCAATAACGGCGTAGTCTTCAAAAGTAGAAAGTAACAAATTACAACGAGCAAATAGTTTTTCTCGCGACTCTTTTATTCGAACTAAGTTGTCAAATACAATTTCGGTTTCATACTTGTTTTCAATATCGACCATGCATTGAAACCACAATTGTGAATATGAAAAATTTAGTTTTGAAATAAAATATAAAAATGTGACAGGATCAATTTCGTTATTCTGTAAATATATCGATGGGACAGAAAATTCAGACACACATTTTTGAAAGAGATTGTTTAAAAAATAAGGTTGATTATGAATAATATCAACTTCGTCACCTTCAAACCATATTTTTATTTTTTCTTCATCCATTATGAGCGTACATAAAAGTTTAAGATGAGATATAATATCATAAGCTGTTATTCGGACCGACTGACTTAATAATCCGTTTTTTACTCTGTAAGAACGAAAGCAAGTCCACCATTTGCAACATATATAAAAACATAAAGATATTTGATAGAGATCAGTTTTAATTTTTTCAGCTTTGTTCGATATCAAGTAATTTTGAACTTTTTTAGGAGTCATAAACAATTCTAACTTGGATATTTTTTTAAATATAAAATTGACAACTCGAATACGGTGATCAGAAAAAATTTTAATATTGTTATGGTTTTGCATTTCAAATTCTTGAAGAGTCGGCGGTTTGTTATATATATCTATATATGATATTTTATCTATCGGGAGTCGACAGACACTGCACAACTGATTTTCTTTTTCCCATATTAAATTTCTATCTTCCTTTGAAATATTTAAAAATTCAAAGCGAGGTTTCAAAATTTGATATGAAAATCTCACCAAAGTATCTGCTAAAATAATAATATCAAAGACTCGCAACTCTAATTTTAACTGTTCTATATTTTCACAAGTATCTCTTGTGTTATTTAATTTTTCCCACAAATTGTCTCTATGAGTCTTTTGTAAAATCGAGATGGCATTTTCAAAACAAAGAGGCAATTCGTTTAAAGGATTTTTTTGAAGACTGTCTATTGAGTTTTCATAATAAAACACCCACTGTGTGATAATATTTCCAAAAATATCCAAGCCAAAACATTCTCTTGCTAAACTTTCATTTACACACTGAATAACAACGCTGTGGCAATAATAACTTAATTCTGATAACGGCGTTATTGTATCTGAAGCAATGTTATTACTTTGTAAAATAGCCGTTTCACAATCATAAGTAATGAAAAACGGAAAACAGTTTCGACTTTCTCTAATAAATTGATCTTGTGGCTCGTAATAAGTCCTTTTGTCATTATAAATAAACTTGTCAGGAACGTAAAAACCTTTGCAAATTTTTTTATGCGAATTTTTTGCTGTAAATTTTTGTCCGCACTTCTCGCAGTGATAAATTCCTTTTTCATGGAAAACGGTATAATTTTCGTTAAGCATACTTAGTGCGTGAAAGTTATCTTGTTTTTGAACTATGCAAATTTTAATGGTGTTGTCAGCATTTTTTCTTTCGTTTGCTTTTTGACGTTCTATTTCTGAAAGAAAGTCTTTGTAGGGATTTTGGTCTTCTCTTGTTATATTTGCACTTTCGTAAATAATTTCAAGTAATAATTCCAATTTTTTTTTGTATTGTGATTTTAATCGAGGATGTAAAAGTCGAACTCTTTTTGTTTGCTTTCTCAAACTAAAAATTTTAAAATTTAATTTGTCAAAAGGAGGTTCGTGAAATATTTCGCAAAATTCTAAAAGATGTTCATATGTCATATTGTAACATTTATTTTTTAAAGATTGCAAGGCCGTATACAAGCGACCATCTTCGGTGTTTTCAGGTACGATATATTTCGTCTTCAGAACTAAAATCCGACAAGTTGTTTTCAAATAATTTAAGATTCCATTTTTTTAAGGTGTTGGTTTTCCATTTTCGAATTAACAAACCGATCATTAAAGCAGCATAAAAACAAAGACCCGAATCAAATAAACCGCTGTAATCTAAAAACATTTTTTTTTTCTGATTATAATTTAAAACTGTCCACGTTGTCGGACGACGAACATTGCCGTCATGTGGACGATTCCATTCTCCTTCCCATTCGTCCAATGTTTTGTCTTTATTTTTTTCATGATATTTTTCTGAAATATGGACTTTTATTTTTTCATAGTGTTCAAGTCGTTTTTCTGAAATTTTGTTTTTATTTTTTTCATAATATTCAAGTCTAGCTTTTGCAATTTTGTCTTTATTTTTTTCATTATATTCAAGCTGTTTTTTTGCAATTTTGTCTTTATTTTTTTCATAATATTCAAGCTGTTTTTTTGCAATTTTGTCTTTATTTTTTTCATAATATTCAAGCCGTTTGTTTGCAATTTTGTCTTTATTTTTTTCATAATATTCAGACTGTTTTTTTGCAATTTTGTCTTTATCTTTTTTATAATATTTATGGCATACATCTGCAATTTTGTTTTTTCGATATTTGCAAAACTTCTTTTCATCATTGTCTTCTTCATTCATTTTTCTTTTTCCAGATAAATTAAAATTCCTTAAGTTTGACATTGAAGTTTCGGTCAATCGACTTAGACTTTTGACTTTAAAATTGCATAATCTGATGATGCGCCAATGACTGTCATTCTCTAAAATATTAAATACAGAACGGATATTGTTATCTTTAATATACTGTAAATTTACAAGTCCTGTTAACGGCTTAATGAAATAGACAGGAGAATTGTAACACCTTTTTATTATTTTGGACCAACCGTTATCGATAGTTTTGGCACATAATGTCACAATATTAAAAGCGATAAGAAAATTTTGAAATACTTCTAATAAAGATTTGCATTTGTCAAGTTCAATTTCAAAACCGTGTTGGGTTTTTTCGTTGATATGAAAAACAATGTCATCAGGTGATTGAAGTTGATAATTCAATTCTTTTTCTTCAATGACATCTTCGTTTTTATAGTTGTCCATGATGTAATAAAAGTATTCGCTATAAATGTTTCCATTTTTTAAGGTTTCTTCATTTTTAGTTTCTTTGAAATTCATTGTTTATATCTAAAAAAAAAAATTATTTTACAAATTGTTGATAATAATCGTTAACAAGTTGATTAATCTTTATATTTTTAAAAATTTTTTCAAGTTGATCTTTATTTTTATGCAAAATATAAACATCGTTTATATTGCAAACTCTCGACAACGAAACGTAATAAAGAGTAGGGTTAAATGCGTTTTCATTAAAATCCAAAACTATTTTTTTCATGGTGCTTCCTTGCGCTTTGTGTACGGTTAACGAAAAGGCTAATTGCAGCGGAATTCCAACACGAGAAGCAATGGTCGAATGGACATTGTCTAAAATATCTTCATTCACCGCTTCAATTTTAATTTCACGATTGTTCATCAATATCCAAACTCCGTCATTTTCAATTTGAATGACTTTTCCAATTGCACCATTACACAAACCTTCTTCGACATTTATATTTTTAATCAGCATAACAATCGCATTGACTTTAACTGTGAGAACTTGAGGAATTCGGAATAACGCCGTCGCTTTTGGATCTCTTATGACATCTTTGGAATAAAAAGTAAATTCTTTATATTTAATATCTTTCATTTTCTTATGATTATAAAATTGAACAGATAAATTTCTAAAAACAAACGCGTATATTCGTCGTTGATTGAATCCTCGTCAATAAAATGCCTTTTTGTCAAATATTCTATCGAGTCGGCAGACACTTGACCTAAACGTAACTCGTTGAGCACATTGAAAAATTGCAAGTCGTCTTTCTGTCTAAAACACGTTGTTAAATTGAGCACTTTTACAATATACTGTTTCCAAATGGAAGACTGAAAAGCATAATTTCCGACAATGGGTTTTAATTGATAAAAATCACCGCACACAATGACTTGGATCCCTCCAAATAACTCGTCTTCACATTTTCTAATTTTACAACCTAATCGGTGCAATAAATCAAAAGTTTCAGCGTTTATCATTGATATTTCGTCAATAATAAGGACATCTGTTTGTAACCATCTTTTGTGTACTTCTGGATGCATGTACCGAATATAATAGTCATCACTTTTGGTGCCAGTTTCAATTCCAGCAAAAGAATGAACGGTACTCCCGTTTAATAAATAGGCGGCTATGCCTGTACTTGCTGTGACTGTCATTTGTTTATAAATTTGGTCACTTTTGGCAATCGCATCTATTAAATAACTTTTTCCACAGCCGGCTCCGCCTGTTATGAAAAAATTTTCTCCGTCATCTAGCCATTTAAAAGCTAATTTTTGTTCACTTGATAGTTTCATTTTTTTTTAGTTGACTAAAAATAATTTATTCTGAAAATGTAATCAAAAATAAAAATTTTACAAACCATAAAAAATACATGATTTTATCGTTGCAAAAAAAACTTTTATTATTTAAAGAAGACAAATAAGCTGTCAAAAATATTATTTCTTCTGGATTTAGACTTTTTGTATAAGTTTCAAATTCTTCCTTTGTTTGACAATTGATTACATTTTCAATAATTATTTGTTTGTTAATCATCTAAAAAAAATTAAAAATTATTTAAATAATTATAAGCTAAATAACAATATACAAATGAACTTAGTTGTTCGTTCCAATTGGCAATATTATCGTTCATCTTGGTTAAAAAATTACATTTTTCAAACATTTCCGAATTATAAAACGTATAAAAATTGTCAAAGTTTTCATTAAAATAATTGCCAAAATTTTCTTTTATCGTTTGAAAAACAATCCTTCTTAAATTTTGCGGATATTCGTTAAAATCAACAACGTGCATGAAAAAACTTTGCCACGTGTCTTCGTTGTCTTCACACAACAGCATGGAAACTCGAATTTCGTTTAATGTAGCTGGACAAAAACAATTTTGTTCGTATAAGAGTCGCAAAAAATCGTTCAATTTTTCTTCCGACATGATATGGAGAAGACACATTATTTTTATAACTAAATAAAATAATCAAAAAATTTAATCATCATACCATTCAAATATTTTTAACATCTTTTATTATTTCATTTATTTCAGTCAACCATTTTTCTTTATTTTTATAATTGTTATAATAAAAATAAAAAGCATCAAAACTTTGACAATAATAAAACGGACAACGGTTTTTAAAGTGTTGTAATAATATCAAAATTTCAATATTTGTCAAATTTAAACATTTCATTTCGAGAGTAAATAATTTAACCCAGTCGTCAAAATTTGAAATAGAAACTTGATAAATGTCCGTGCTATAATTTTCTTGTAAACATTTCAAAGCCGCCTGTTGAATAAATTTTAAAGAACAAACTTTATTAAATTTCCAAATCATTTCAACAAAACTGTCCAACTGTTTTAAAACGATCATTTTTCGACACTGACAAAGACATAAACAAACAAACCAATCATGTCATATCAATATCTTTTATGAATTGGCGACCGACAGGTGTATTATTAAAATTGCACTTTGATGGAAAAATATTTATTAGTATAGCCATTTTCTATTAACTTTTCACAATCTTGAAATCCTTTTTCGTTTTCAAAACATATTCTTTCTTTTGTGTTTAGAGAACAATTGATAACTTTTATTTTTGCTTGACTAAAAAAAATTTTTTATTATAGATACATATATTAAAGATTAATAATGTCGTTCATAATTTTACAATACATTAAATACAAATCATTTCTAACAAATTTTTCAAACTCGAGTTTACTATTTTCTTCAATCATTTTGCGATATTCTCGACACGAGTTTTTAAACTCGTCAATTTTCTCTTCTGGAATATCATTTTCTTTTAAAAAAGCAAACATTTTTTCGTAAGCGTACAAAGAATAGTTTTGGAGTAAATCTTGATTTAATTTAATACTTTGATTATATTCCACAATAACATCATTTAGACTTGTTAAAATAATATTTATTAAAGATATTCCGTCGTGGTCAAAGTGCTTTTGCACTTCAGATTGAATATGACCTTTTACACGGACATATAATTCTCTATTATCGCTTTCTTCTTCACCATTGCCTTTACACTCGAACAAACGGACAAACGATTCATACAGTTCAAAGTTTAACCAAGCAAGATTTCTCCAAGATTTAGATTTGTATACTAAATTATATTGTGACATTCTAAAAACAATTAGAAAAAAAGTTTTATAATTGATCCAAATACAGATTTTATTATTTTTTTATGAACTAAAAGTTTTTCTTTGCGTGTTACATAATTAAAATCTTGCAAGATTTGTCCTTTAAAGTCGTATTGAAAACATAGTTCTAAATATTTTGAAATGGCAACATCCCTCTCTTTAATAAATTTATTTTCTTCATTTATTAAGATTTCCAGTTCCAAAATGGCTTTGTGACATTTTTTAATTATTTTGAAAACGCAATCCATGTACAATAAACTTAATAAATTTTTATCAATACTCTCAATATCGTGTTTTAACTCCATTAAAATTTTTGTTATTGTACCAGAGCTCCATTTTGTTTCCCAGTCGTCTTTGTCATATTTTAAAATTTTTCTAATTGTTTTGAAATGTTCATAATGTTTTGGATTTTCATCGAAAACGCGGTTCCATATATACAAACGTTCACATTTATGTTTTGCCCATTCCACGTTTTTATTAAAACTGCATTCTTTGCCAGAGTTGTTTCTACTGTTGCATTTCATTTTTTTATATCCTGAAAAAAATTTATTCTTTATAAAATTGTAATTGTTTATTTCGTCAGAAATTTGCATATTACAAGTCTATTCCTTTAAATTGTCGCAAAGTTTTGACATTCAGTTACTTTTTTTTATACCTGCCGACTTTTTTTTTTAAATTTTTTATTTAAAAATTAAAAAACAACTGTCAATTTCAAAAAAAAAAAAAGTTAACGAATAAAAAAAATAAGCAATGCTTGAAAATTTTGTGTTCTAAAAATCAAAAAAAGTTTTATATGATATTTATTGTCCAGTCGATCCAAATCCTCCAACTCTTTTATTTTCAATAACGGCTGATGCTACATGAAACAAAGATTGACAACCTTCAAATTCAACTTCAACCTTTTGAGCTCGAACAAATGGTACAAATGTGATTTGAGCAATAAAACTTTTTTTTTCGACTTTATAAGGTTCTTTACTGTTATTAAAAAGCATGACTTTTATCTCTCGAGTATAATCAGAATCAATGATGGCAGGCGAGTTGAATACCACTAATCCATATTTTAAAGCAAGACCTGATTTTGCAGTTATAAAACCTTGAATATGATTATCCATTTTAAATATAGAAACTCCAGTCGAAACAAGTTTTTTTTCAAATGGTTCAAGAATAACTTCTTGCGTACTTCTCAAATCGAGACCGGCGCTACCCGGAGTAGCATAAAAAGAATGGTTTTCCAAATCTTCAATCAAAACTGACATCTAAAAAAACATTTAAAAAACAATGTATCTAAAGAATTACATTTAAAAAAAACATTTAAACTTTTAGCGCATACATACCTTTCAAGCTAACTTGCACTCTGTTTTTTTTTAAACTAAACAGTTCCTTTTATACTCTTTTTTAAAGCGAAAAGTGCACAAAAAAAACGTCATCGAGTTCAAAGTTCAACAATCGTACGTTGCTTATTGTTCGAAAAAAACTTGTTTTATTCTTGTTTTTTAATCTTGAATTTTATTTGTTTAAAAAAAAAAAAAGAAAAACAATGAAAAAAAAACGTATAAAAGAAAGTTGTTTAAAATTTTTTTTCATTCAACAAAAAAAAAATGGCTAGTGTTGATTTTGAAATTACATATTGCAACGACAAAAGTTATTTGAAATTTGGTGATTTGGCTGCAAATACATTGTGGCTTTGTGACATTCAACGAGAGAAAGATGTCATTGCTGGGCAATATTCAAAATGCCCGGTAAAACCTGTCGCTCAATTCGATTTTACAAAAAACGAAGTGGTTTATTCTAATCATAACGACGAAGAATGGATATTGCTTCCTGAAAAATACAGGCAGCAATGCAAAAACAGAGAAAAAATTCATTTTCTGTATAGAGCAGAAATAAAAACGAGTAAAGATGACAAAAGTTTTTTAAATAAAAAAGGCGGCGAAAACAACTATCAAGCGTTTATACATCATGCGCAAAGTAAAGTGACAAAGAAATTTTTGGAAAATTTAATGAGCGATTTGGAAATTATTCAAAATAAAGCTTATGTGTACGCGTTCAACGTTACGAAAATTTATAAAGAAGTTAAGTTTGCCAATTTTGCAATTCGACTTGCAAAAGACGACGAAATGTTTCATTATTCAGAATACGAAAGATTGGCCTAAATTGAACCTCCCATGATGAACGTCATATTGAAAGAAAAAGGTTATCGTAATTTTAATCAAAATTTAAAAAGAGCTGCGAAAGAAAATGCCATTCAAGAAACTGGCAATAAAAAATTGAAAAAAGAAACTGAAGAAGAAGAAGCTTAATTTTAAACATTATTTAATTATTTTTTTTTTTTTGAGATATTTAAATGTATTATTAATAAAAAATTTAAAAAAAAAAGTTTATTACCAGAAACATTGTTTTTTTTATTCCCTTAAAAGGTAATTTCAATGGGTATAAATACTTTGAAAATGTTAAATTACAGTCAGTTTTAAAAGAATGACGAGCAAGCAAGTCGATCAATCTGTAGAGAAAGCCTTACAACTGTTTTATCCAAATAATGAACTACATCCTATACTTCAAGAATTTCATCATTTGGATCACACGTATGAAGATTGGCTTAATATTATAAAAGAATATTTAACAAAATGGAATCTTCAATTAAATTTACCCGAAGAACAATATTCGGTTCTTTATCATGTTTTTATAATGAAAGATTATAATAACAATATAGACTTGTTTGCAAAATCTTTTAGAGAATGCATGTCATTTGAAGAACAAACGCTTAATTGGACTCGGGAAATGTATCAAGTTTGCGCTCTAATAAATGAAACTTTTTTAGAAATTATCAAAAAGGAATCAACACACCCGATATATAAATTGTACAAAGATAAGCTGGATGAATTTATTGCAAATTTTAAATACTTTAATCGAGCTTCGTTTAACACGTGGAAAAACAAATTAAAACTTTCTCTCAAATATTACTTTTTGTTTCCTTATTTGATTAATAATCATGGTGATTATTTGAATAACCATTACCGCGATTATGAAGAATTGCGAAAAAAGTACATACCTTCAAAGTTTACTCTTCAAGCCAATTATACCCGTTTTAGTTTTAATGACAAACTCTTTCACAATGGTTATTATACTATATACACGCCTATTCGCATTTATGATTATTTTTCAAAAACTGAAAAATACAAAATAGTGCAAGATAAAGTTTTAATTTACAAAGCTATTAATCAATGTAATTTTTACCACAATTCGCCAATTGAATTGTTTCCGCAAGCAAACTGGTTTTATTTTTTCAAAAGAAATTTTACAATATCTGCTATTCTTTACAAGAAAGACGACAAACTTTACGATTACTTGAAGCATAAAGAAAGAAATATTGCAAACAAGGAAGAGTTGAAAATTGTCTTTCACTCATAAAAAGAAACATTTGTTATTTTTTAATTATATTATATTTGAAAAAATTTTCATTTAAAAAAAATACATTTTCAAAACATGTACACGTATTCTTATTTTTACAGTTGTTATCCTTTAAAAAGTTTAAAAATTCTCGAAAATTGTTTGATGAATTTTCATCTATATTAAAATAAAGTAAATCTTGCATGTATAATAACAACATTTTGGTTTCATATTTTGAACAGTGATGTAAACGACAAATTTGAAATGTCAAATGAGTATAATGATATTCACATTTTTGTTCTCCATACCAATAACGCATATTTTGCACTTTTGGAAATTTTAAATAATTCAAGTCAAAGAAATATAAATTGAGATTTAAAGATTTTAGAATACTTTTTTCCATGTCTCCTCCTTTAAACAATATTAAATTGTTTGCATAATTTTTAAAAATAAGAGTCAAATATTCGTCAGTATTACAACAAAAGATATGTTCGCCAGAAAAGGAATTATCAGGTTGATAAGTTAATCCGTGAATATTACGATTGCAAAAGTTAAAAGTACTTTGTTCCTTGAAACTTAATTTATCAAAAGGTACACATGGCCAAATTTGAACGTGATAAATTTTGTTTCCATTAAACATTCGCAAACACAACTCTCTTAGACATCTTTTCCCCCATATATGTCGTTCTGTATTTTCAATATATTCGACATCCATAAACCATATCTAAAAAAAAAAAGAGTTGTAAATCATAAATAACCTCTGTTTCTTTGAAAATTACTTTTACAAGTATAAAAATGTAAAATGTGTTTAAATTTTAATTTAAAAAAATGGAAAGAGTAGACAGTATAATTAAAAGAATTCACAACAACTGCGTTGTATGCGCTTTAGACGAAGTGAGTAAAAGATACAGCCAGTTTAATAAATCTGGCAACTCCTCTCCACATTCTCCTATATCAGATGATGAACATACAAAAGATGAATACTCTAACGAATTGCTTCAAAAAATATTAAACTCCAAACGAGCAAATCTCGATTCTAGCTCAATTGAAAAATGTTTCAATAATAGCAATTTTAAACACCTTTTAAACGAGCCTCAGCTTTGCTTTGACCATCAGAATCATTTTGAAAAATTAAAAAAAGACTATATGGATCAAAAAGACTGTATAGCAAAATATTATCATTCAAAACTTGTAGTTTTGGTCATGGAATCACAACCTAATAAAAGCCAGTTTGAAGCAGAAGGTGATCAAACAGACGGTTTTATAGATACGTTTAGTACAAAAGTGCTGCCAGCCGCTTCAACTCTAATTAAAAAACTCGAGGCAATTTTGCGAAAACAAACTGTTAAAAGAAGCATTGACGGAATAATAAAAGAAGAACCGACGGATAAAAAAACTTTATTTGTTAATATTTTACACGCTGTTGTAACAATATTTATTTCAAGTTTTTTTAGTATTGAAGAATAATGTGCTCAAATGAGTCTTTAATTTCGTATTTTTCTCAACCTGCGTATAAGAATTATTTTAAAGGTGTGTATGGCTTTGACGAATTAAGTCGATCCACAGCCCATATCGACATTATTAAACGCATGAACAAAAACGGTTCTTTTATTATTTATAACAATGAAACAAGTAAAGAAGATGGTCAACACTGGCGAGCGCTGATAAAATTGGATGACGGTCATTTTTTTTGCTTTGACAGTTTAGGTCCAGAAAGCGTTCTTCGTCAAATTCCTTTTCATCTAAGATATAACAGACATTTGTTTGAATCTGTAGACGAAGTTCAAACAAATTTAAAAATTAATACCTTGAATATAAATTATAACGAAATTGAAATTAATTCTTATATAAAAAACACAAAACATTTTCCGTACGAGTGGACACTTCATAATAAAGAATTTTATTGGTTTACACATTTCATCTTGAAATTTAGCGCAGAAACTGGACAACAAAATGTCATGTTATCTTACAACAAAAATTGCTATCAATGGAATAACAGTAGTTTGTGTGGCGCTTTCGCGGCATATTTTTTAACAATTTTATTTAACATACCTGATTACAGATATAGTTCATCATTTTACATACCTTTACTTGACACTTTGTTAAACCGTCATTTTTTTGAAATTTCTGAGCTTCATAATTCTGAACAAATTCTGCTAAAGATGGCTCCATTCTTTAAATTTGTAAAAAAAGAATTCTTTCCTTATCTTGATGCAACAGCCAAACGACTGTTTGAAAAAGACGTCTTGTTACCTTTATATTTCAAAAAACAAGAAAAACTGGAACGAGACTCGCTGTCGGCTATATCCAAAGACAAAACAATTAATCGTGATATATATGAAGCACAAATATTGTCTGATAATACTGTACGCAACATTTTAAAAAGTCACGATTTGCTTAGAACAAATAATGAAACACAATGGAACAAAATCTCAATGCAGGATTTATTAGCTATACCTTCTATAATGAATGAAGAAAATATTTATTTAATGCAAAACGAAGAAAAAAAACAAATATACTTGAATAATTTTTCTCGATTACAAACAATAGACAGATTTTTAGACAGACCTTGGGATGACGTCATCACAAAAGAACATTTAAAAAGGCTTTTTGATCTCAACTTGTTATAAAAAAAAATGCAAAGACAAGCTATATGTCCTTTACGCGACACTATCGAAGAACAATTGTGCAATACGTGTGGTGGTTACGGTCAATTATATTGTATTTTGGCAAAAGAAAATCAAAAAGCAGTTTTGGAAGAATTTAACAAATGTCTTGGCGTTATCAAGGACGATATATTATATGTTACATACGAGAAAAAGATGTTTAAGTTACCAAAGATTAACATAACTTGTGATTATTGCAACGGCAAAAAAAAAGTCTTTATTAAACGCAACAGAAACCAAAGTTTTCAAAAAATAAAAAAACATTTATTTTTGTATATACATTTTATTTAAATAAAAAATAAAATACAAGTTATAATTTTTTTCTTTATCGTACTTCAAAAGAGTAATCTTGCATATAAGGTTCGACAGCTTTTGTTAAATTTACCGTGTTTGGTTTTTTTCCTTTCCACGCTTTTTTTAAACTATACAAAAGAGAACCGACTTGCAAAGCGTTTGACACGTTTTTCGGAGTTATGTAATCGGCTAATCCGTGTCCCCGAGTTTTCTTCATTTTTCGTCTCAAAAAATGTCTTTTATTTTTAGCGCTTGTTTTTCTCATTCGCTTTCGAGTAGCCATATTTGAAATGTATCTTTTATCACTTCAATAAAGTCATTATATAGCATTTCAAATTTATTTTCTTTTTGCCGAATTATAAATGTAATAATAGCCATATCAGATGATCGTATTATTTTCATTTGATTGCTTGCGTCTACTCGGAAAAACAATTTAAAATTTTTATTTAAAGATTTTAACGTGCTATATGAAGAATCTAACGGTTGTAAATCCGAAACAGGCGAAGGCGAGGAAAAATTATTGTAAAACTCGGTCAAACATGTTTTGAAATCCATGATTAATACTTGTTATTTTTTTTAAAAGTCGCGTTATTTATTAAAAGATTTTAAAAGTCGCGTTATTTATTAAAAAAAAATTAAAATTCAAACACTGTTTAATTTTAAAAAAATACAATTTTGTTTTCTTATAATAAAGGCAATTTCTTTCCTTCATATAAAACTCTATCATTATATTTTACAATGTACATATTTAATGCTACAACATATTCAAGTTCGAATCCGCCTAAAAAAGAAGTTAAACTCGAATCACCTTCATTTACATTACCACATATCATCTCGACCAAATGACCGTTTAAATATGAAAATAAAACAATATATTCTCCGCGATTCGAAACATCCATTCTGATATTTCTGATGTATCCTTTAACATCGCGTTTCATGTCTTTTACCAACAAAGAAAATGTTTTTACGTCATTTTGCACAATAGTAAAAAATGCGTTTAAAAAACAAGTTGAACATTTTTGTTTCTGATGATGAATAGTGCCAATTCGATGACAGCGTTTATACATTTTTTCTTTTAAAATATAGTGTTAAACAGTGGTCCAAGCAATGGTATACTACCAAGTACGCTTCCTAAAATGCCTTGTCCGCGTTTTTTATAGTGTTTTTGAGTGTTTACTCTTCCTCGTTTTTTAAATCTCCTCCTTCCATGATATTGTCGCGATTTTTTCATTTTTTGTTTTTTAAAACACGTTTTCCGACTAAATTTAATCTTTAACTTTCTTTTGTCTTTTTATACTGGCTTTTTTATTTTTTTATTTCAAATCAAGTCTTTTTGACATATTCAATACTTTATTTTTTATCTTACTTTAAGTTCTTCATGGAGGATTATTTGGTTTTGTTGATAAAATATTTTGTTAATATAAAATTTATGTAAACATTTATCTAATGTTTTTTTGTCAAGACCCATTTATATATCGGCTGTCCTGCACGTCCATTTTTGATGTTTTGTCTATTTCTTTTATACGTTGCCTTTGTTTTTCGCTTGCAATAAAGAATTTTTTTACAATCCAATTGATCTACAACTACTTGTAGATCTTTCATTCCCATTCCTAAATTTAATAAATTTACTGGTGGAGGACTGGCAGGAAATACTCTAAAATCAATTTCTCGCCTAGATGCTATTGACCTTGTTCTTGACATTTTTTTCATAAATTGTGTACATTTTGTTAAAATATATTTATACGAAATTTATAAAAATATTTAATTTTACGCTGTATTTTTTCTTCTATATACACGTTTAATTAACTTTACTTTTTTACACAATTGTAATAATTATTTAAAATAATATTTTGTGCCTCCCAACACTACCTTACTTTTACACCTTATTTGTCTTACTTGCATATCTTACTTAGTAGACCTACTTTACTTTTCGAGTATTTTTTTCTTCATTTTAACTTGCTTATTTTTCCTGCTTATTGACTTGTTTTGTTTTTTTATAAAAAAGTTTTGTGTCCCCGACACTGCCTTACTTGACCTTACTAATCATCTTACATACTTATTGTCTTACTTAGGAGTAGTATTGTCTTACTTATGAGTATTAACTTGCTTACTTATTTTCCTGCTTACTAACTTATTTTTATTTCTTACTTAATTTTTTTTTGCATGCTTAATTTTTGCCTGCTTACTTATAACTTCCAAGACAGACATTTTAACTGACTTATTTTTCTTGCTTAGTGACTTGTTTTTATTTTTTGTAAAAAATTTTGTGTCCCCGACACTGTCTTACTTAGCCTTACTTATTCATCTTACTTACTTATTGTCTTACTTATGAGTAGGCCTACTTTTTTTTATTTAACCGCGGTTAACTTGCTTACTTATTTTCCTGCTTACTAACTTAATTTATTTCTTACTTATTTTTATTTTTGCATGCTTATTTTTTGCCTGCTTACTTATAACTTTCTAGACAGACATCACCAAGTCTCGTGTATTCACCAGAACTTTAGTGTTAACATATAACTTTCTAGACGGACATCACTAAGTCTAGTGCACTCACTATGACTATAGTGTTTTGACATATAACTTTCTAGACATTACATCACTAAACCGTACGGTTATAGTGTTTTTACACATAACTTTCTAGACAATACATCACTAAACCATACGGTTATAGTGTTCACTAAACCATACGGTTATAGTGTTTTTACATTTAATGACATGATAAAGATCGAAGTTTAAGGGTGAAGCTGAGATTTGAACCCACGAACGGTTCATGAATGGCGATTACAACATAGTGCAGAATGCGAACGCACTATGCTACGTATACGTGATGTGTTTATGTACTTTGAAATCTTTTAAATTATTGTTTCGCTCTAAGAAAGAGAACAGTTCTTTGTTTTTCTAAACACTTTTCTCAGAAATCATTACTCTTTGAAGAGAATGAATAGAAAAAGAAAAAGGGTTTATAAAGCTGAACAAACATTAAAGTTTATTAAAGTTTTTTTTAATTATTTTGATCAGAAATAAAAAAAATGTTTGTTATAACATATATTTAATATTTCTTTCAACTACATAATTCTTTTGTAATAATTTATAAAAAAATAAATATAGCTGAGCAAACATTACTTGTTTTTTTCAGATAAATAGCAGGTTGTTTTGAAAAAATATCAATTCGCCACAATGAACACAGCAGAAGTTATCACTAAATTCGACGATAAGGATATGGAATTCTATGAAAGGGTGTTGAAACCGGACGGAGTACCTATGGAGGATTTTATTGCGGCTTATGATTTGGTCATGAGTTCAATGAAAGAAAAAGAAGTTAAAGTAATTGATTTAACAGTCGAAGAAAATGAAGTCAAAGACAACGTTGAAAAAGTTGAAGATGAAGAATCAATCGACTTTAAAGTTACAGAGGTAAATATTTTTTAACCATAAAAATAAGTTTTGCTTTTTTTTTATTTTTTTTTAATTTTCTTTCACTTTTTTTAGAGAAAAAAAAAGAAAAGAAGAAGCAAAAGTTATAAAGCGCGGAACAATAAAAGAAAAATTTTATATATTTTAAAAAAATACAGCGTGTAACATTATAAATATTTTTTTTTTTACAATTTTTTTGAGAATATATTTAGTTTTTTGTTTAATTTTCCATGTATATAATTTTCTTCTGTTTGTCGCCAACGTTTTATTTTTTTACCGACTCTTCCCAGTTTTCGATTTGTTTTGTTATCTTTATATTTTTTATTTGTATTACGTTTGCACATAACTATGTTTTTACAGTTGCTAGGAAGATTTTGTTGAAGAGTAATCGGATTATTTGTTTGTGTTAATTTTGAAAACTTTAAGCGTGGCACCGTAGCTTTTGATCGCGCCATATATTCTAAAAATAAATTTTTTATTTTATTTAAAAAATATTCAAACTGTTTTTTTTTTTTTAAATAAAAAAAGTTACCGGCTGTTTCTTTAGTTCTAGGCGTATATCTTATTTTTGCCATCAATAAAACTATTTAAAAATTTTTTCTTTTATATATATATATATATATATATATTTTTGGCAGTAACAATATAACTTGCTTTGTTTAGAATATAAAAATGAGTATAAATTCGAGAAGAGAATTGGAAAAAAGTATTGAAAATGTTGTGGGTGCTCGGTGGAAAGAAATGGCCAAGTATTTTGGATTTGCTGATAATACCATAGAAATCATTGATCACGATTACTTGCGTATTTACGATAAATTTTCAAGAGTATTTCAATTATTATTTCAACGCGAACAACACGAATGGGCAATCATAAACATTGTAAACAGTTTAAAAATATGGCTAAACGATGAAAAAAACCGTCTTGAACACGACGAACTGTTTATAAGCAATTTAAACGCGTTGATTATTAAAGTTGATAATTAATAATTAATAGATTATTTATAAAATTTTGTAAATTTTCTCGGAAAAAATCTTTCTAAATTTTTTTTTTTTTTTTTTTCGAAAAATACCTTTAATATTTTCTCAGAATTTTATCAATGAAAATCATTTTCTCTTTAAATTTGTTTTTACAGTTTACTGTCATTTTTTATTTTAATCCGATCATTTAATTTTGTCGTTTCACACTTGTTTAATAAATATTTACTTTTTTTATATAAGTTTAAAGTTTAGAAAAAAAAATATTTCACACTTGAAATTTTCAATTAAAAAAATGGAACCGTTTATCAAGTAAGTTTTGTTTTTTAAAAAATGTTTTTTTTTTTTTTGTGTATTTTCTTTTTCAAAAATGGGCTCATAAATTAATTCTTTAGTCGCAAAAACACTGAAAAAATATGCTGCTGTTATTGTGGAATGTTGCAAAATATCGAGAACCTGCTTGATCATCAACAAAACTGTTTGGAAAAAATTAATTCGACTTCTTGCTTTTGCTGTGGAATCAATGTAAATAATTTAGAAACGCACGAATGCCGATATAAAGAAATTCAACCAAGCACCTTTTTGTGTTTTTTATGCGTCCATCAAATACCAACTGAAATAATGGCAAACCATGTCACAGATTGTTTATCACATTTAGAAGAAAGATTTATAATAAAGGCAACTGAAAATATAAACGAAACCATAAAATCAAACACAAATGTCTTTAACAAAATAATCAATAACTGTATGCTTTCACTTTCCAATTCAAACAAACAAATTGCTCAACTGTCAAGTTTGGTCACTTGCAAAAATAAAGAATTTGAAAATCATGTCAAAAGCTCAACAGAATACTTGACAAATTTGATAAACGAAAAAAATGAAGAAATTGCAAATTTAAAATCTCTTGTTTGCGATATGAAAATATCAAAAGAAAATTTTCCAATCACTGATAATCAAATTATCAAATGTGACCAAATGGATCTCAGATTACTGTCCAATGAACCGTTTTATTCCGACCCTGCTTACACCACAGACGGTTATTTTTATCGAATAAAAATGTATGGGTACGAAATTGCTGAAAAAAAAATGGCCATTTACTTTCAACTTTTGCAATCTCCACATGATCACGTTTTAAAATGGCCGTTTAAAAGAAGAGTTATTGTTACTCTGCGAAATAATGGTCACGAAATGAAAAAGGAAATATCATTTGGTAATTATAACCAAGGTCAACTTGAAAATGCCGGATATTGTCGATACTTTTACCAACCTGTTCATGAATATAATCCGGCTATCGGATATACAGAATTTATAAATCACGAACATTTGAAAAATTTTATTGTAAACAACATGCTGTTTATTAATGTATCTATTGAAAATCACATTTAAATATTTTTTTTAAGTTGTATTAAATAATTGATATTAAAACTTTTTTATTCTTTAGCAAAAAAAATGATTGAAAAATATTTCAGAGAACTTGCAGATCATCTTACGAGCGACAACACACGTAGTTTAAAATTTTGTCTATCTATACCGCTCCGTTTGAAGGAACAAATAAAAGATGGCATTGATTTAATGGAACACTTTAACACATATTCCATTTATCACGACAACAAAGAATTCATATCACCTGAAAGCAAATTCAATCTTTTATTAGAAATGTTAGCAATAATCGGAAGAACGGATTTATATATAAAATATAAGAAGAAAATTCCTCAATTGCCGACATATGAAGACTGGATAAATTTATCAAATGGTCAGACGCCAAAAGCAGCGATAATTGACGGTCATTCAAACAAAAGCAATTATCCGGTCGAAGTTGTGGTTGCAAAACAAAAAGAACTTTTAAATATTTATAGCAAATGATACTTTATAATATTAAGAATAAATATTAACTTTAATTTTTGTTGTTATTCACACACAGTATAATATATATTATAATTATTTTTGTCATTTTTTTTTGTTTTAGAACCAACTAAAAAAAATGCTCACAAAAATAAGGTAAATTTACAAAGACATTTAAACGTTTTCAGAAAATTTCAAAGATAAGTTACCAAACTGCTCGAAGATTCTTTGCCAACGCTGAGATTAGCAAATTTAAATCAAAATTGAACAAAGAAAAAAAACCAAAAAAGAAAATATGACGGAGAAAGAAAGGAAGACTCTTAAAAGAAAATACAGCGGCAATTTATTTGTTATCAAACACAAACGTCCTCGAATGATAATGGAAAATGGAGAACATAGTTCATTTAATCCAAAGTTGAGACGATACACATACTACACTAAAATGTTTATTAATAAAGCTCAGATATGGCTTGATAAAGATAATCTTTCTCGCACGTTTCAAGAACTTTATACCGACAAACCGATACTTTCTTTATTAGATTTATGTAAACGCAAAATGGTATTTATTCGAATAAAAAAAGAAATGACAAATTTAACTCAAAATGTACTTTGTGTGCTCGAAAAACATTTTGATAAAAAAACTCTTCTTTACTACCTCGAAAAAAGAAAAGAAAATTCGATGAAAAAAAAAGTTGCCAAATATATACTAAAAACTGATAAAGTATCAACAAAAAACTTGGAAAAGTTTATAAAACCTCATTTAAAATTTTTTATTTTGCAGCATAATGTTTTAATAAATTTAGTTTATTTATTTGCACAAGTATATTATGAAACTGAATATTCAAAAAAAAAATATTATCACTTGAATAAAGATTATCTGCACCATTTTTTTAAAATTATTTTAAAAACTATTGAATGGTTTACCGATCAATATAACTTTGTCATTTATGAAAAATTTATTTGTAATAATAGTATACTCGATTATCTTTAATAACAGTTTTTTTTTTTTTCAGAATGAAAAACATTAAAAAATACACTCAAGAAATTGGTGACACGGAAAATTATGAAGAACCTAATGTTGATTTTTTTTGTGTTTTTCATCGAGATTTAGAAGAAAATATAGTCTGGGAAGAAATAATTAAACGGAAAAAAGCAAAACGAGAAAACAAGTTTATTCCTTATTCTTACTATTTAAAAGAAGTGGCACAAAACACAAGAATTTGGTTTAATATTGACATTTACGATCAAATCATGAAAGAAATAAAATGTTACCCCAATGGAGAAATTGATTTGTCATTAAAACAACTCTGTTTAAGAAAATTATCAATAAAAAAGTTAAAAAATAAAATGGAAGCAGTCATGGATGAAATTGAATCTATTTTGGTCAATTTCAAATTTAATTTTGACAAAATCTTGCGGAGATTTCATGACGAATATGGTTTTTCTGAATATAGGACACATAGAATATTTATAAAAAATTTAAACTATACTCGCGGGCCGTATTGGCTATGGAGAACTTCTACAGATTTGTCTTTTTTTATTATACAAAAAGCTTTAATAAAAGGACTTCAAAGTATTTTTAGTTGTATTTTTGCAGAAATAAATTTTAAACCTTGTTTGGTTAACCAAGGCAAAAAATATCTTGACAATATATTTAATATTATTTTAAAAACTATTTATTGGTTAAAAAATCAATACGAATTTATAAATGCAAATTATTTTCTTAACCATAAAATAATTTACGAATATTTTGTATAATTTTTTTAGATGGATAAAAAAATTATGAAAAAAGGAAGAACAGGAAAAAGAAACAGGTATTGCAAAAAAAAAGAAACGGAAAACACAATCTCAACTAAAGGTATGTATACAGTTACATTTATAAACATGTCAAACTTGAGCACAACCTAATCACTTTTTTTTTCTTTTTTAGAAATAAATTATGCCTACAAAAAAACAAAAAACGAAAAGGAGAAAGATATGAAAAGAAAAAAAATGAAAGAGCTTGAGAAAATTAAAAAAGACTTTGACAAACCGGAAAAAAGATATTTTTGCTCTGGTTGCTGTTTATGCAGTTGGCCAGAAAAACCATGCTGCTGGAAAGAGTGCTCGTTTATATGGGATATAGACGAACAATGTGCGGGATGTCATTTTTGCATCCCACATTTAAAACAAGATGTTTTTTTAAACTGTAAATAGACTTTATTATAATACATTTTTATTTCATATTTTAATACTTTTTCTTTTTACAACAAGTCAATTTTCAAGATTATTTACTTTTTTATTGCAAAATTAGTATTTTTTATAGCTGTATTCTTTTATATCATGTCTGAAGCGGCCGAATAACAAAAAAGTTTTTTGATTTTTTAAAAAATCTTTTTTCCACCATGACTCTCTTTAATTTAATACACAGGGAAACTATAGTGCGTGCTATCGTACGGAATACCATTATGATACTTGATCGTGCTATCGTCTTGAGGGTTGTACGGTTTCACGACTAATACTTTTTCGGCTGCTTAAACTGTTGCAACGGTTTATTTTTCTCCATCTAAAAATAATGTCAATGCCGAGTTTTTATCGATTATTTTTATCGTTTTCTTGCGTTTTTTTTTTATACCATTTTTTCAACACCTTTTTATTAACAGATTCAAATTTATAAACTTGAAAATTTTTTTCCTTAAAGAATAACCCGTTTAAAAATATTTTTTTTAGATTAGAATAAAAATGCCAAACTATTCGCTATCATTGACACAAAAAGAAAAAGATTTTATTGCAGAAGAAGCGCTCAGTTCTGAATTATCTTACAACTGTAAAGAAATAATATAAAAACATTTTTTTTTTCTTTTTTAACCGCTTAATATATGGCAAACGACCCTATCGAGATTATAAACCGTTGTTTTTAATAAATTCAATAATATAAACGCAATTTTTTTTATTCTTTTATAAATCACCATGTCACAACATGCACACTGTGACAAGAATGACCCTGTCACGCATGCGTTATTTTCACTTGTCACTATGTCACCATGTCACCATGTCACCACTTGTCGCCATGTCACCACTTGTCACCATGTCACTTGTCACCATGTCACCATGTCACTTGTCACCATGTCACCACTTGTCACCATGTCACCACTTGTCACCATGTCACTTGTCACCATGTCACCATGTCACTTGTCACTTGTCACGATGTCACCATGTCACTTGTCACCACTTGTCACCATGTCACTTGTCACCATGTCACCATGTCACTTGTCACCACTTGTCACCATGTCACTTGTCACCATGTCACCATGTCACTTGTCACCACTTGTCACCATGTCACACCCCTTGACGCCCCATTTAACGCCACTTTTTTCAGTCCACCTTTTCGGTCACGTGAGAACCATTACAACCAATCACCTTCTTAGGGCGCAATTTTCATGATAATGATGATGAAAAAAAAAAAACCCCATCATAATATCTCATCACATGAGGTATTGCTACACCAGCTGCAGAGACAATGCAACACACTGTTACTATATTACCTCTTTCTCTAGATGTTATTTGCCCAACTTGCTTCGATCCCTTTGATGCAATGACACAAGGAGTTTTTTGCACAGTAGTAAAACCTGTCTCAATAAGATTAAAAATTTTAAATGATATTGCTTTAGACTCTGATATACCTTCTTATAATTTGTTAAAGAAAATACCAATAGTATACCGATTAAATGCTGATGCTCTTGCAATTGAAGTTGCCTCTGGTTTTCTAACAGATAGTTTTGGGTTTTTTTTTTTAAAATCCTGTTAACCAATCTCAAATAGGCTTTTTTTTGCTCTATCCAATGCAAGGGACTTTTTATTTTGTTTGCTTGAACCATTTCAAAAGCTAGAGCTCTTACTTGAACTGATGTAAGGCCATATAACATATCAGAACATGACTTTAGATAAGTGCTCAGTGTTTGTTCTTGTGCAACAGAGAAAATCATAGAATGTTTATAATTTGGCTGAAGATTAGCAGCTGGGTATTGACACTTTTTTTTATATACCTATGAAGTGCAGACTTAGAAATGCCAGCTGAATATGCTGCTTCTCTAAGGCTTATCCCATTTTCCACTTCGGCCGCAGCAACTTTCAAAATGTTTTCTGAAACATGTGGAGATTCACTTTTTATTTTATAAACTCTAGGCATGACCTGAAAATTAAAAGAAATTAGGTTTGATAAAAAAATATTGATTTTTTATGGTATTCAGGTCACTGTTATTACTATATCTTATATCAGGCAATTATGAAATTATGATTTTAAGATTAAAAAAACTTTTATGCATGGCTTTTGCTTTCCAAATACTTTCAAATTATTGATGTAAAAAAAATTCTAAAATTGCTCCAAACAATAATGACGAATCAAATCAAATTTATCTTTAATGAAGATTTCTCTTTCCAAATTTTGCTTTAAATCAACTGAATAAGAACTAAAACTAAGATTAAATTTTCAATAAAGCGTCTCAATGTTTTAATTTTGAAAATTATAAAAAATTGTAGCTAAAATATTCTAGAAATTTCCGCAATTAAATAACGCATAACTGTAAAGGAGAAGTGGGACAGCGGGTTTTTTCTTTGTCCCACTTCACCCCTATGTAGGGAAGACGAAATAAAACTAAAATTATAGCCACACAGTTAAAGGTAAAATATAAATTTAATTATTAAATGTTGGATGATAAGTGCATTTCCTACAAAATAGAAAAAAAGGGCAACAACAGTCTAAAATAAATACATACATTAGTTACTAGACTGTTAGCAAAAGTACTTTTTTGTGGTACTTTTAAAAAAAAGGGTTTTCACCACGCTCAGGGAGGGGAAATGATGTCTACAAAAAAGAGCACATGAAATCTTTACGATTACATTAAATAAGAATAATTAGGCGCTGCTGCGAAATAAAATTTTAGAGGTGTCCCACTTCTCTTGCGTCCCACTTCTCCCCACTCTCCTATATTCCCACTTCTCCCCCACTCTCCCCACTCTCCTCCCACTTCTCCCCACTTCTCCCCACTCTCCTATATATTTATATATATATTCCTCTCCTATATATTTATCTATATATATATCTCTCCTATATATTTATATATATATTCTCTCCCACTTCTCCCCACTCTCCTATATATTTATATATATATATATATATATATATATATATATATATATATATATATATATATATATATATATATATATATATATATATATATATATATATATATATATATATATATATAGCCGAATCAATTTCTTTTTCTAATCTTAAGTTTATTTGCAACAATTGGTTAATCCTATAATCCCTTTTAAGTTCTCTTTTTTTGACATTTCTGACATTATATTTTGACTAGATTGCTTGATACTTTCTTTTATATTCAAAACATCTTCTATTAATTTGAGTATTTTGCAATGAAAGATGATTAATTCTTCGTTTATATTTCTTTATTGATAGGTCAAATCACCAGGTAATATTGGGAGTTTTTTTATCCAAATTGGAAACTCTTCATTAACTTGAGTTTCAAGAAGAAAATTATTAGAACCATTTCCAAAAGAGATGTATACAATAGACGTTGGGGTAACAGAGCACGAAAAATCATCATTAGCAACTTGCAAGGTTACATCAGAAGATACAAAATCAGTAACTTGATTTGGAACAATTTCACTATTTTGGATAGAAGTAGGGGTAGAACAAGCATTAGAAAGTAATAAATCAACATAATAAAATGCAACATTCAAAGAGATAACAGAGCTTAAAAAATTACTCTGTCAAGTCAAAGTTTTTGGCACAATTTAATTTTGCAATGAAATCTTTTGACTTTTGAAGGCACTTGGTTAGCATAATTCTAGATATAGGATATTTAAACAAAGACGTAAAAAATACTGAAAACTGCGGCAATGTGAAGTTATAATTATCTTTTTCTTTACAAATTTGTAAAAAATGGCGATTGGTTAAAACCAAATCTAGGTTTTTGAGGGATACAATATTTAGATAATCCTTAAACAGTGTTGGATGCTAAAATTAAAAGTAAACTTAATTTAAGTTAAATTAAGAAAAAGACGAGGTGAATCATTACACTTTGGTTTCAAGAAATAGAATTATTTAAATGAAAATTCCTAATTTAAAATTTTGACTTACTTTCTTGACTTATAGATGGAGCAACCATTTTGTTGAGACTATTAATGATGTCAGCACCTTAAATAAGGGAAAAAAATGAAGATTTTAACTTTCTGTAAGACTACAGACCTTTTACCTGGAAAAAAGGAAATGATTTATTTTCCTTTGATAAAAGTTTCAAAAAATATGCTTTCACTTTTAATTTAATTTGCATAAATTAACCAAAACAAACGCTAAAAATCAAAACAGATAACGTTATTAAATACGCTAAGAAATGCATATATATATACACATAATTTATATATGCAAATCCTTAGTACCAATTCTTTAGTTATACTTAAATAAATACTTTTTTTGAATAGAGGAAAGGCCAAACTTACCATTTCTGCCTGGACTTTTTTTTTCTATATAAATCAACCTTGAAGTTTTTAAACGCTGAGAACTAAAACCTTTTGTATAAATGTTATAAAACGTCCGGATTCCATCAGATTCCTCGTCCTTTTCTTAAAAATTACGGAAAATTTTGTATAAACTAGTTTATTTTTTGTAAAAATTAGATGTGTTAAAGTTCTACAGAATCCTTACCTTTAAAAGCTTCGTTTTAAAAAAATGTTCTTACTGCGAGTTTTTTTTATGAAAAGTGGTCTCAAGACATGGATAATATATAATCAAAGCCATTCAAAGCTTAGTACTTTCTATATACAGTTGGATAGAGGTTGAGTAACTAATGCAAAAAACCTCAAGACGCTTGCTTAACCATCCAAAAATATATAAGAGAGCAAAGTTTATGAAAATTACAAGTTTTTTGTCAAACGTCAAATGTTTTTTGTTAAGCCGTGGAGTCGCTAGCATAGAGAGATACAATAAGATACAGAACTAAGTTTATAACTGTGAATATTGTTTGTGAACAATGTAAAAATTTTTCCATTATAACTAGGCTTAAACTTTTTAAAATTTTTTTATTTACTCGTTAATAAATATTTCACAAAAACGATTTTTCCCAAATTTAGTTTCAATAACACACCCATTGTCTTTCCTTGGTTTAGTTCTATATAATAAAATATTTGGTTTAACTCTAATTTATTTAACAGAGTTCTCTTTGAATAACTGATAATTAGCTATTTTATGTTTAGCAGATCTTCTTTCAAAATATTGTCGGATACTTTATAATTAAATATATGTTAATGCGCTATTGGAAACAGAGATGTTGTCTTTTGACCATTAAAATACATCTTTAGAGATTATTTTGTTTTCATCGCTGTCGAGTTCCTAGTTTGAAATTATACAAAATGTTGCATTTAGTGGAATGCTTGGGCTTTTAAAAAAGCTAGAACCAGCAGCAATATTTATAGAGTTAATTATATATTCTTTTACTTATGCATACCTGTAAAGTATACTTCAAACCATCTTTTCTAAGAAATTCAATTAAAATATTTGTTTATATTAAAATACACTTATTCTCCAACGGAGATAATAAGATTTGTATAAGACTTTGATGTAAATGTAATTAATTATAAGAGAGAAAATTATTATCGATGCCAGCAAGCCACAAAATAATGAAAAAATAGAAAAACTATGAATTGCGAGTTTTTGATTTTTCTGCGCATACAAACACCATAATGCATTGCGTGAAATAATAAGTGAATAAATGAATATTTTCGGTTGCCGTATCATCTTTTGTTTTAATATATTGTCGCTAAACATTAGCCGACTCTGCGTCCTTATGTTTTAGGGATGTTAGATTTTTTATTTATTTAATGCTTTGATATAACAATGGTCAGTTATGACAGAGCAGAAGTTTTTGAATTTGTCGGACTAAATATTTTAGATTTATTAGGTAAAATAATCAATATAAATGATTTATCACGACGATGGTTTAATAGTAATGCGTAAAAATTCTGGTCCACAGCTCGATAAAATTAGAAAAGATATTATTTTAATTTTTTAAAATATTGGTTTTCGAATCGAAACAAACATTGTTTTAAAAAGTTTGAACTTTCGTGACGTCACATTTAACCTCTCCTTAAATTCTTATTAGCCTTTCGAAAAACCAAACGACAAATATTTGTATATTAATATTAAAGCTTAATATATAAGCTTTTATGTTTTTATATAGATTGCATATAGTGTATTCTGGCATATACCATCTGTAGGCTGAGACATATTGAAGCCTGCTGCAGAAAGATTTTCTTTTATTGCTTCTTGCGTACAAAGATTGTTTTCTTATACGCAAAATTTAATAATATTTTTTATTTAAGCGTTTATAGGTCTTTTACCTAGTTTTTTATCAGAAGTCAACTTGAATGCAGTCATTTTGTTGAATTCTCCTCTGTTAAACTTAACAACAATATTTTGAACTGTGTGGATAGATAAATTTAGAGAAGTGGGAATGCTTGTTGAAGATAAATTAAAAGAAGTGGGAATGTTTGTTGTAGATTCATTTCTTTCAACTAAATGTTTAAGCATTTTAATGTGCTATTTTCCAACATTTTCCCTTGTTTCATGATATGATGACAAAGCTATTTTCTCTTCCATCCATAGGGTAAATATTTGAGTAAAAATAATAACTACAAATAGTTAAATTTAAATCTAGATAAACAAATTTTTAGATAAATAATAACTTAATCAATCAATAAAAATAATAATAAAATTAAACAAAGATTTAATACTAAGTTAAATAAACCATCATCAAAGGTAAAAAGTTTTCATCTTAAGTATTTTTAACCTCGTTTACAAGGAAACAAGAACAATTTGTTTTGAAAAAATTGTAATCGTGGAAAGAATGTCAGTTTGATTTGTGTTGTTTAAACAATGGGAGTGCTGCCTTATGAAATAAAAACTAGAATGCAGATTCATTTTGTACTTATATTACCACACTGTTGGCACCAGCGATTAGGAACGCAGATGTGGAAGCGCCGGTGTTTATTATGGACAATTGTAAATTCCACTAAAATCTTTGTGTTAGGCAAACATTAGCCTCTCATTGCATAGCTATTAAGTATCTGCTAGCATACACACCATAGCTTATCCAATAGAATTATTTTTTCTTCTTCTTTAAAAAGATATTTAAAGAATTATAAAAGGTCACAATAATACTTCGCTAAACAAAAAAGAAATCTTAAATGAAAAAACTACAAAAAAGTGTAGTTGTAAACAAAATAAATTATTGTCAAATGAGTAAATGTCGTTTATCAAAAAATTTGGTAAAAACATGTGTTGTCTCTTCTCAGAAGTTACCTGATAAGCAATATATTAGAATTACAATATATTGGCATAAAAATATATTGGCATAAGGTTGAATGGAACAAAACATTTTGGCAATCATAAGCAATCCTTTAAAAATAAAAGGTATTCAAAAGACAACATGCTGTAAAAATATATATGGGAGTTAAAAGATAAAAATATTGATGATTTTATATTGAAATGGTCAATCCTCAAAACAGCAACTGCATATAAAAATATTTATAAAAAATGTATATATGCACACAAAAAAAATTTTGATATATTACACATGCAAATCAAAAATGTTTGTTAAACAAAAAATTGTAATTGATTTCTAAATGCAGGCACGAAAATAAGTTTTCTCCTAAAAAACTATAAAAACAAATGAGCTTAAATAATAGTTACATTAAATCCCTCAATTAAAAAAATATTTAAAAAAAAACCAGAAGGAATCAATTACTTTTTTTTCGACTTCACACCCCTGTTTCTCACAGCCAGTACAGTTGTTGCAACAACATCAACAGTGCTAACCCAACATCAGCAACTTCTGCTAAAGTAAATAAGTAATTTGTAGTTTTTAAAGGTTATCATAAAATTAAAATTTAGAATTTTATTCATTACATTTTATTTTTAGGTTTACTGTATTAAGTCTTATTGACATTTGGAAAATTGAACAAGGGGCTCGCAGGGGATGCATCCTTACCATAGATAGGCTTGCAGAAATAGACTGTTTTATATATTTATGTAAGTTTTAAATAAGGTTAAAAAAATAATGTTTTCTCAGTAAAATTTTATTTATTTGCTTGCAGCTGGTGAACTTTTTTTAAAACAACTATTTCTTTGACTTAAATTACACTGGTAGATCAGAGTTTTTTTTAAATATGTTTAACTTAAAATAATTGCTTTTTTTACAAAAGTTAGTACACAAAGTGTTACAACATTTGACAAAGTTGGTGTTAATCTCAAAAAACCTTGGCTTTAACACATTCAAATTCTATGTAGCTCATTCCAAAACCAAGTCATTAGATAATTTGTTATTTAAATTTGATAAACATGCATTTCAAGGTCTGTCATAAAACGAATTTTTCACAAACATTATTTTATGTATTTTAAATTTTAAATTAGTGATAGTTTTAATAAGAACTTTTAAATATTTGTAATAGTTTTAATTTATACTCATAACACCGTAAATACACATTAAAGTGTATTTACGATGTATAAGTATATTAGGTATAACACCATAGTTACGCATTAAATATGTAAATATTTATTTGAGAAACAATGTTTCTCGTATAAATATTTATGCATTTTTTCTTTGGATTTGTAATTTTGTAAGAATATATTGGCCAATTTTGCTTTGTTTTGTTTTTTTTTATTTCTGTTATTATCACCTTTAGCTTTATTTATATTTTTATTCAAGAATTTACTCGTTTTTATTCTTACAAAGGTGCGCAGTAAATCAAATAAACAAAAATATCTCATAGCCAAAGTGCCGATTTTTT
>NC_088927.1:51712500-51720000 GCF_038396675.1 Hydra vulgaris | reverse complement strand
TTTTCTCGACGCCCTGAAAGAAACCGCTGATTTCACTAAAAAACCAGAAGAATAAACCCCTGTATGCTAAATCTCATATTGACTGGAATGTGCAGAAATGGCAAACTGTCCTGTTTAGTTATGAATCGAAGTTCAACATCATTGGGAGCAATGGCATTTGCCGGGTACATCGACCGGCCGGAAAACTCCACGATTTACGTTACTGCCATAAGACCGTGAAGCATGGTGGAGACGATGTAATGGTCTGGGGATGTTTTTCTGCTAACGGTCTAGGTCCAATACATCGAAACGATAGAATAATGGACCGTTTCATGTATAAAAATATCCTGAAAGATGTTATCTTACCTCATGCTGTATGGAATATGCCAATAAAATGGGTTTTTTAGCAAGACAACGATCCAAAACACACTGCAAAAGTAGTCAAGCAGTGGTTATAAGACAACCACCTATCGGTGATGGGTTGGCCGCCTCAATCTTTGGATCTCAACCCTATCGAGAACCTGTGGGAGGTCGTCAACCGCAGAATTAATCGTGAAGATGTTCGTAATAAGGATCAACTGTTTGAACAAATCCAAAATGCCTGGGCAGCGGTTCCGCGAAGTTTTATTGATCACCTGACCGAATCTATGCCTCGAAGATGCAAGGCTGTAATCGACAACAAAGGATTTGCCACGAAATATTGATAGCGAAATACAGCTTGGTCAATATTTTGTCGTGTTGCACTTGTTTTGTCCAGAAGGAAATCAACTTTTTTTAATACTTTTGATTAATTTATAAATTTGCGTGAACAAATAATAATATTTGTGATGAATAAAACTTGAAGAACTTTGTCTCTAAACAGTTACATAGTTTTTTTTCTAAATTGAAAAATGCAGCATTTTTATATAAAGAAACTCAATTAGCATTATTTGGTTGCACTCGTTTTGTCCGATACTATATATATATATATATATATATATATATATATATATATATATATATATATATATATATATATATATATATATATATATATATATATATATATATATATATATATATATATATATATATATATATATATATATATAAGTTTATGTATATATAGTTTACCTTTTACATTTTGTTAACATGGTTTCCATCAAAACTTTTCCCATGGTATGCTTGTTTTTGCACTTCTAACAAATTAAATACCTCGCCATTTATTTACTAGTGGACCAAATGATATCTTTACATGGTAAGTTTCTTTCATTATTTTCAGTTCTGAGATTTATGAATATAAATATGGCGATTGATTCTCGTATAAATACAAAATACTGATATAAATACAAAATACCAAAACAAAAAATGTTAGAAATAATATATCTATTAGAATCTAAACAAAAGGTAGTATTTATAATTTATATTTTTAGTGAACAATAAAACTTAAAATGTTTACCTTTTCATTTTAATTTTCTCTTTAAAGTGAATTATGCGTGGTTTAATTACAAACTTCATATATTCTTTATTTTCAGGGTGAGATAATTTGTGAGTTTCAAGTGCTTCTGTTATGATATGCGTTTTATCTTCAAGATCCTGATTATTTATCTGAAGTTGTTTTATTTGACGTTGCTTCTCAGTATATTTGTTAAACTCTTTACAGTCAAATGTTTGGTTGTTTACTGCCAAATGTTTGCAACATTGTTTATTTAATAACATGATGTACAACAGCATCAATATCCTTTGTGATAACACTTTTTTAATTTAATGCAAATAAATCTTTCAGATTTATTTGCATTAAATTTAAAAAGTGTTATCACAAAGGATATTGTAATTTAAATACACATAATAAATAAAAATTGCTATTGGAGTCTGATAATTATTTTGATGATTCATGTGTTTTGACAGTTGTGACATTTTATATAATCTACCACAACATTGCTTACATTCTTCTGGAATATTATTTATCATTTTAATAACATTGCTAGAGGTGGTTAATCCATCAATTGAAATTGAAACTGAGCATTTAGGGCATTTTGCCTTAGATAATAGTTTATTATTAATAAGTGGTAATATACATGGTGCACAAAACGAATGCAGACGGTTTTTTAAAGTAACTGGTTTAAACATAATACCATTACATATATATGACAGACACAAAGATGTACATGTGGATTAAAGTTTTGGTTAATGTCCTGTAGTTTCACATTTAAAGTTGGTAGAGATGAAAGTTTAGCTTGAAGTTATTTATTGCTTTACGAGTTAAAATTTTTTCATCGGCATTACTTAAGGGCCTTGCCTTTACAGTTTTCTTTGGTTTCCTTCCTTTATTTACTTTGAAGCAAACGCATTTATATTTCTTGCAATTGCTAATCCAGGTTCTTAATTTAAGATTTGTATTTGAACCTTTTTTTATGTTTCTCATTATTGAATAGCACCTGTAACACATCTTCTGTGGGTGCACCTTTGGGTTGTCCTTGTCAATTTGTATAAAAAAATGAAATTCTATTCTAATTACATGGTTTGTTAAAAGAACACTACGATTTCCAAGATTTTCTCGTAATTTTTTTAGTTTTATTATAAGAGACTCAGCCATTTTTTTATTTCTTTATACCCAAATAATAGGATTTGATATACACTGTTTTTAAACTTAAAAAAGTAACCCAAGTCTAATTTTTTTTTTAATATAAAGATAAACTCTTCTTGTTTTAAAATATATTAGGTTTAAAGCCTGAAAATTTAAATAAGCGCTTGTTTACTCAGTTTTAGTATTATACATAGCCATAAAATTAAGTCTGAGTTTTCCGCGTATTTCGAGATACTAAAATTTAAAGATTTCAATGTTGTGAAAAAATACATTTTTTCCATGGCCGTATTAAATCAACTTAAATAATGGGGTATCAATTATATATTTTTATAGCAAAGCTATAAGCTACTTTTTTAGGATATGGTTAAAAAAAACTATTAAATAAAAGTGAAATAGCGAAATCTTTTTTTAATAAAAGTTGCGCATGCCGCGATTGTTCAGTATTAAACTACCGTGAAATCAACAGCTTAAAATGTAAACCCATAATTAATATAAATATATATATATAGAGATTTTATAAAAGCTACATCTTTTAGTTACAATATCGTGTGATAAATGTCATGTTTAAATTTTTTTTTTATTTACTTATGTCAGCCACATGGCCAGGGTTGCCAGATTCTTTTCGGTATGTGGTAGCCATATATACATAACAAAATGCTTTATTAGGCTACAAAAGAGCCTTTCATCAGAAATTCCAGAAATTATGTGGATTATCTTAATTTACCATTTAATCTTTTACAGCAGCTATGTAGAGTTTTATGGGTACGTCTAAGGGATATTGCGTTTTTATGAATTTTTTGAACCTAAAAAAATTGTTTACGCATTAACTTATGCATTCCCATGAACGTTGTAGAACTTTTTTCAAAGTTCGTAAAACGCATCCTTTGTTATCTATTTGTTTACTGGTTCTTAATAGATTAAAAATTAGTAGTTTGTGTAAAAGATAGTCTTTGTAAGTTTGTGTAAAAGATAGCCGTAGTTTGTGTAAAAGATAGCCGGAATAGTCCGAGTATTTAAAAAAAAAGTAACATATTCCGAAAACAGTTATTCGATTGGGGCTAAAAGTTGTGATCATTTAAGTGAAAACGACTTTGATAAAAACATTAACGCTACCATATTTTAATGGAAACTAATGTGACGTTGTTGTTAAACTTTCTCATAGTGGTTTGGTACTGAAAATAATAGTTTAAATTTTTAAAAAGAAATCCATTTTATAGATATTTATATATAGATATTTTTATAGATATTTATTCCATATAATAAATAGTAATTTTTTGAGATTAATGAATATATAAATAAAATTCATTTTTATTATATATTCATTAATATAACATTACTTTTTTTTTTTTTTTTTCTAACAAAAGAAAAACAAGTACTTAAAAATCATAGATTACACATTGCATTTTTCAAGTTATTAAAATGTAATAAACAATTTTCTGGTTTAAAAAGCGACCGCAGCTACTTACTATATTTTAATTATTCATCAGGTATTATTCAATACTTTTTAACTTGTAAACACTATTCAACGATTTAAATTGCCGAAATTGCATTCTTAAATGCGAATACCAAGCATTCTTTGTAAATTTTGCAAGTCTCGCCAACCGACAAACAACTCTACTCTGAAAGCAATAAAAATGTTCACATAATAACCTATAAACGATTACATTCTGGATTTATGGTAATACTATCGCCTGCCTACAGGGTCGTACCAACGAGGTGGTGGAGGTGGGTGCTGAAATTCAAAACTAAAATTTGGCATCAAAAAAAAACGTTTCATTGGTAAAATTAGCTTTTTTAGTTGCACGCATTCTTCGTTCTGTACGGCTCTGCCTGCCGCATTGCAGTGTGTTGTGGTTATAATAGTCGGGGGAGACGACACAACAATAAATATTCATAGATTGTGTACTTTAACTGTTGTGGTGGTAAAGATTTCAATAGTTTGAGGGAGAGTTAACAGAGGGATAGGACTTATTGGTTACTCATTTATTATTTTTAAATGAGCAGAAAAAGGTGTAAATAAAAACTAATAAAAAGCAGTAGAATACCAAATGTTTCAACTGCATTGTTTCCGTATTTCATATTTTAGAGTATTTTCTGCCATACTATATTTTGCTGTATTTATTCGGTTATTATTCCTTTTTTTTATGCGTTTATTTTTGGATTTTAGTGTAGTTTTAAATTGTTAGGAGGGGTCAGTGTTTGAAGGGAAAAAGCGTAGATTGGGTGGATAGTAATTAATTGAAATCGATGAGATTTTTGGTGAAAATTGGAGATTTACTCCACCCTTGCAATGAGCCAGGGAAAAGAACTCATAATGTGCTATTATTATTGCATACTACCTATAGAACGCGGCACATCAAAAAATAGATAAATTAGACTGTAAATAAACGTATCAAATTTAATTGTCTAAATGGCGTCTTTTTTACATTCCGCGCCGATTGGGTGTTTTTAAACAGTTGCAACAACCTCATGGGCATTTATCTTCGAGCTGGGGAAAAACCTAAAATATTCAAATTTAGTTTAAAACAATTTATTTTTATAACAATTTTATTTGACTAGAATTTTAGTTAACTAAAAAGTTAGTCGGGTAATTTTAGTTAACTAAAAAGTTAGTCGACTAATTTTAGTTAGACTAAAACTAACCTTTACTTCCACCCGTAATACATATATATATATATATATATATATATATATATATATATATATATATATATATATATATATATATATATATATATATATATATATATATATGTATATATATATATGTATATATATATATATATATATATATATATATATATATATATATATATATATATATATTATACACATAATAAATGTAATGTTTTACAAATAATGAATGTAATTTAAATACACATAATAAATATAAATTAAATACACATAATAAATGAAAAAATGTTACAACAGATCATGCAGGTGTGTTTTTTTATGGTTCAAACATTTTGAAATTTATAATAATTTTGATCAATAAAATGGTTGTAGTTTTTAAGTTCAATGCTATTTTGATAACATATTGTAATGAAAGAGAAGAATTTAGGAAATTTTTTCAAATGCAAATAATATTTATAAATCTTTGAAAAAACAAACAAAATAAAAAGGTTAAAAACTGTTCAACTACAAATTTTAGATTTCACTTTTTATACAAACAATCACACTACATGCTTATTACACACAATTTTTTAAATTAATTTATTATTAATATAATATATTATAATATAGTGTTTTATTAATAAAAGTTTTTATTACTAATAAACGACATAAGTAGATGTAGGAACTATGTTGTAACATTCGGAACTTAGATAAGCTCAAATAACTTTAATTAATAGACAAATGTATTAAAGCGCATAGATCAATGTTATGTATTGTGCGTGAATTGATGTGTAACAAAGCTCCTTCAACCAATGTGAAAATAGTATTTTAGCACTTTTTTTGAGCGGTATGAATAAGTTCATTTAAAAGTGCGCTACTTAGAACATTTATCCACGTTATATAGCAGAAACTTCTATTTTGCAACACAATGCCTTTATCTACTTATGTCTTTAATTACTTATACAAATGTCACAATTAATTTAACATTAAAACTACCTTGTTATTTGCTCACAGCAACGATTTTTATCCTCAACATCTTTAGCATCATGATTAATGTAATTTATTAAATTATGAAGCAAATGTCTAAAGTACAGAGTTAAAAACAATAAAAAATGTTGGATAAAACATTTGGACAATTTAAAGACTATTTTTATACAATTATGATTATTAAATAAATAATTATTCTTAAATAAGTTTTAAATAATTTTTTGTCTTGAATAATTTTTATAAGACAACATTAAGACCTGACGCTTTGCTAACTTGGATAAACTTTAAAAATTGAAGAAAAAAAACCACTAGAGTAATTACAGATTATTTTGATGATTCAGACTTCTGATAATTGAAAACTTGATAAATTAGTTAACAAAATATTTTGACTTCTGACATTTCTGTATGAAAATGAATATGAAGCCTTTACAAGAGTTCAGACAATTACCAAAAATAATAATTTGACTATAATATCAACTTGTTTCTCCATGCAAGGAGGCTACTTTACTGTGGTTACAACATTCTTTCAACTCTTTAACTTTGTTTCGAGGTTAAAGTGTTGAAAGAGAGTTGTAACAACAATGGAGTAGCCTCATTAACTGTAGTGGCCCTCTAGGCTATTTGGAGGCAAATAATAATAATAAAAACAATAATAAATTAAGTATTTAATAGAAACTATATCTTACAAACATCAAAGAGAAAAGATACCATTTGCACAGTTTAGCAGTGAATGAACTGTACTACTGATGACAGTTTGATGATTGAAAAGTAACTGACTGACTAACTTAAACATTAAACCAAACATCTCTGCAAGCCTAAAATAAAAACTTGTTAGAACTATTTAAAAACAAAAAAATAGGTATACAATTATAAGTATTTATAAGGTCAATTGAAAGATAATAGCAGCTTTTTGTTAATTTAGTTGTGTTAGGTGTTATCAAATTAAAAATTATCAAAATATATTGAGGTTGTATATTGCTATAAAGCTTGAAATTTGCTTTATTTAAATTTTTTAAAGAATTCTTATATACATCAAACATGTATATACACATTATATATAATTTATTTCAAACTTACTACAGAAATTTAGGAGATTTGTCAAACACCACTTTTTCAAGATTGTTCAACATTGAAAGAAGTTCGCAAATTCATACTATGATCAAATAAAATATTTTTTTGTCTGAATTTTTTTTATTTAAAATTTATTACCAAAAATCCGCCATTATTTTCCTATTAAAATAACACTACTTTAAACTTAAGTAACTAGTATTTTACCTTTATTTATCTAACGACTTCAAGACGGAGTGAATAGTAAGAAATACACGGAAAATGTAACTGATATACATTAATGAGTA
>NC_088927.1:51667500-51710000 GCF_038396675.1 Hydra vulgaris | reverse complement strand
ATTTAAAACTTAAAAAGTAATAAACTCTAAGTTTATATTATAACTAAAAATAATAAGTTATTCTCATGCACAATTAATTGTTTAAAATGTATGTTTACTGTTGTAGTCAATAAAGCAGCACATCAATTTTGTTTGATAGTATGGATGGCCACTTGATCTTATGCAGATTTTTAAATGGGTGCTGAAGTTGAAGATTTCGTCGTCATTCTTTGCTTTACCTTAGTTATTATTAAACTTTTAAAGCCAAGTTAACTTAATTATTATTGAACTTTAACCATTAAATATAAAACTTCTTACTTCATTATTATTGCATGAAGTTTTCCGTTTAAGTATTGTATTGTTTATGTTTTTTAGTTTTTTATTAGGTTTCATTAAAACTCTATAATTAGTACTTGTACTAAATGTAAATATTCGATGAAATGTCAATCGATTTCAGTATACATTTGATTAGATTTAAAATCACAATTCAGTCTTTAAAAACCTTTAAAAACAAACTGTAAACTCCAAATTAAAAAAAATTAAACTTGGAAATGATTTTTTCAAAAAAGTTAGAATCAATTTCTCTCTTGAGGAAGTAATATTCTGATATATTCTAATGTTTTTTTTTTGGGATATATGCTAATGTTACCGCCTATTTGTGAACTACGTTACTTTTTTCTCGGAACAGAAAATTCAAATTAGTTTGCATTTTGTGACAAGGTGACACACCGACGCACATATATACATATATAAACAGAATTACACGTAGAGAAATCAAAAAAAAAAAAAGAGTTTAAACCTCATAATATGAAACTCTAAAAGATCGAGGAAAATAATCCAAATATATAATCATTTTAAGTAAAGTTCTAAATTAAGCATTGTTAAAGATGAGATTACAGCTTCAAAAAAATTTTTATAATTAATGCCAAAATATAAACAAACACATGCACAAGTATACTGAAAAAGATTTCAGTAAAGAAGTTTCTTGTAAAAAGGAATATCAGCTTGTTTCAGCTTTTTTGTAACTCTTTTACCATAATTTAGTTTATTTAGTTAATAAATTAATAAATACACTCCCCGTTATGACAAAGGTAAAAGTAAAAAAGGGCGAAAGTCCAACTATGAAAACTTTCAGGAAGCTAAAAAAAACTGCATTTTCCCCGTAGTAAATTTTGTTTAATGCTTTAATAATTTTTTTTTTTAAAGTGTGATGTTTTTCACCATCAAAAATAAAAAGTGAAAGTCTAATAATGTAAACTTTTGTTTCCCGAAAGTTTACATTATTGGACTTCAGCCCTTTTACCATTCACCGATTTAAATATAATATCTTAATATTTATTAGTTATAACCTGCAAGCTTATCTATTCCATGAGATTTATTAAGAGATTATCTAAATCTAAAAAGAAATCAGCAAAATTGTTTTGATTTTAACTTTTAAGAATTGTATCACAAGTTACGGCATTGTTAAGTTTGATAATATATTATACTAACTTCAATCAATGTTTGACATCAAATGGTGATGACAGTTACAAGATGGTTTTATGAAAGACTTTATAATTTGACTTTATATAAGATTTTATGAGATGAAAGAAGTTGCTTTATACTAAACATGATCATTTTGTATATATTGCTTGCCTAATAAAAATTAAAATAAATCAATGACCTAATATACAATTCCACATATACCATTTGCAAATAATATTTGCCAATAAATCTGAATAAAATAAAAGTATGAAGAACTGTATTTATGGTTTAACAGCTGGTCATTAAAAAAGTTCTGTAAAATGTACTAAAAGTACGCTATAAATAATTTATTTGCCAATTGTAAAAATAGTAGTATTAACAATGATAACAACGATAACAATAATAACAAGAATAATAATAAGATTAAAAATATTATTGAGAATAAGAATATTTATAATAATATAAATAATGAAACCAAAAAATCATTATTAGGAATAAATATAAAAAATCGATTGAGAAGGAAGGAGTCACTCATTCAGAAATCTGATCAAAGGAGTGACTCAAAATGTATTAATAACATTAATTTAAAAATTAATCATAATAACAATAAAAACTTTATTCATTAATAAAGCAAAAGTAACAGCAAAAATAATAGTATTCATTATAATTATAATAACTTGCAGAATGCAACCCGTAATACGGGTTATGATCGGTATGTTACGTAATTAATTTATAGTGGGTGCTTTCCACAATTTAAAGTTGCGAAACATTAACTAATAAGGGAAAGTATGCACCATTGATCCTAAAATCCAGGGGAAAAAAAACTAAACAAAAAATTACGAAAGACAAAATTATAAAAACAATTTTAGAGTTTTCTATATTTATGGTACTAATAAACTATAAGAAAGTAGTATATATATTTTTTATAGTCAATTTTAGTTTTACAATTATTATTAATTTAGGAGAATGTTATTAACAGAACGCCCCCTGGATTTTATGATCAAAGGTACACACTTTCACTACCCTTTTAGAAATACACCTTCAAATTGAAAAAAATTAAACCATCTGTCAAATTTACATAAAAAGTATGAGGAGGTAAAATAATTTACCAATTATTTAACATTATTTGAGTATTTTACAACTGACATAGGTCATATTAGTGTGTAAGGCAGAGCCATTTTCCTCAACATAACTAAGTTCACTACAATAGTTTTTAGTTACTGGCACAAAATAATAACACTTCATCATGCTTTAAATTGACGAAAAACTAAGACTAAGTTCTTGTTATATTTTTTATAACATGAACTTTAATTAGTTATCAAGATTAATATGAAGTTAACTTACATTAAACAGCAGTTACTAAATTTTTGGTATCCCCGTGATACATTTTTCTTTAAAAAAGTAAATTGTCTTTAAAACGTCAAATGCACACATCTAAATAAATTTATTAAAAATAACTAAGCAATTGAGTACAAATACTTTTTAAACAAAAAAAAAATTTAGTTTACAATCAAACATGTGTATAACAAATTGAAAAAATTTAGTAAACTTTGATCTTTGTTTTACATTGGCTTTTTAAGGTTACGCTACGTTCATAGTTTTCAACGCGACACAATTTCGTGTTTGTAAACCAAGCTGACCACAACCGGGTCTTGTTAAGTATGTTCTTCACAAATAATTTTTATATTATTTGTATGGGCTCTTCGTTTCAATAGATTTTAGTAAACGGTAACTTGCTACCATTTACAAAAAATTCCTTTTGTTACTCGAATTTTAATTTTCTTAAACATTTTGACTCTAACAAAGAGGTCCCTTCCCTCTTTTTGCCTTAATAGTGGCCAGGTGAATGGAGTTTTTTTTATTAAGAGTAATCAAGTTTTTGATGAAGACCTTTTAGCAAAATAATAAAATGAAAAACAATGATTTACATATATAAGAACTTTTTTTTTCTTCCCTCAAAAGTGTTGCAAATGTAAACTAAGCTAATTAATTAGTTAAGGAAGTTATGAAATTTAAGAAACTCGATATTTGACAAATGCACAAAACTACAATATTCTCCATGTTTTTGTAGGTTTTTAGTTTGTTTTTAGTTACGATTCCCGTTTAAAAAGATCCCCTAAGTTACGTACAACAAATTATTAGGCATGAAATAGAGAAAATATTGAAAAAATTGAACTAATTGCATATATTTATAATAATTTAACTGACAAAAATTTACAATAAAAGGAAATCAGGTTGTTTTTTTATATATCGTATAAATGCGTCAATTGTAAATCTAAAATAAATAAAAAAATAATGGAATTATGATGTCATAGTTACCAAAAACTAAAAAAAGAAAACACCACATAAAAACTGAAAATTGATTTACCTATTTATAGTAATCTATTTTGATATTGCAGTTAATAAAAACATTTATGAAAAATGTAACCGTAAAATTTACTTTATCAATCTTGCTCAACATAATGCCAAGTCATCCCACTTTGAAAACAAGGAAACAACATAGTTTAAACATATATACAACGATAATTAAATATGATTTTATATAACACATATAAACACATTTTATAACAATATTAAATGACAAATATATTTATAAAAAACTATAAAAAAAAAAAAATTAAAATAATAAATAAAGTTATACACACAAAATGTGCACACAACCTAAAAACAGCAAATTTTCAAAATGAAAATCTAAAGACTATAAACTAAGAACATTAGAAAATATAACATTATTTGTGTAACACAATTCACCTACTATACCTTGAATGAGATGTTTATCAATTTTGAAAAACAAACTATTAAATGCTCTCGTTCTTGAACATGCAACATACAGTTGACCATGAGAGAAACACGGTTTTTTGAGATATACCCCAACTCTATCAAATGTTTGACCTTGACTTTTATTAACTGTCATCGAATAAGCCAATCTGACAGGAAACTGACAACGTTTCGAAACAAAAGGTAAATTAGAATCTGATGGAACCAACTGAATTCGGGGAACAAAAACCCGTTTACCACCAGAAACACCTGTCAAAACCTCTACATCAATATAATTATTTTGAATAGCACAAACTTTCATTCGAGTACCATTGCATTACCCGGCTTTGAGATCTAAATTTCTAAGTAGCATAATTACACAACCAATTTCAATTTTAAACAATGAGGTGGCATACAGAAGGAGTCAAAAGTTGTTCAAAAGCTCAATAGGAAAGTCATTTCTTTCATTAAGGTCATCAAACTTAATTTGATCAGCACTTTAATAAATTTGGACCTCACCCGGCAGACATTCAAGCACTTCTTCATTGATTGATAGTGAATCACTGCTCTGATTTAGTATTTCAATGCATCCTTTAAAAGGATCCTCCTCTTTGACAAGTATAGTTCCATTACCAAGTTTTAGTGGCCATTGAGAAAATTCACCTTCCCCATCTTGTACTCTCATATATTCAAATAACGCAAATTTCTGCACCCATTGCCACTGTTAAGAACATTTTATACATAATTCTACTCTTTCAGCTAGTTGTCCTCTTTTCACAACAGGCAGAATTTGCCTAAAGTCACCACCAAAAAGAATGACTTTTCTTCCGTTAAGAAAGTTGTTGCAAATATCTTTTACCAACCTATCAATTGCATTTAAGACATGTTTAGGTATCATGGATGTTTCATCAAGCAAAAACAAAGTAACTTAAAAAAAAACCGGTTATAAAGTTAGGAGTTATATTACATATGCTTTTATCCAATATTGAAACAGGAAGTTTGAATAAGCATTGCAATGTAGATCCATTTGTGAGAAGAGTTGCTGCTATGCCAGTTCATGCAGCTGTAGCAGATTTAAAACCCCTAGTTATGGATTCAGCAATCAAATAATTATTTGTAAAGGTTTTCCACTACCAGCTGGTCCATTAATGAAAAACTAGAACGTTGATTTTCTACACTTGGTTGCTCATTCAGTGCAGCAAGGATAGCATTACATACATTTAATTGATTAAAATTAAGCAACAGTCTCATTCGATTGGCTTCGTCAGTAGATTGTTGAACATTTTCATCAAATTTTCTAGATTTAAACCTATAAACTCATCAATAACAGGCAGATTGTAATCAGCTAGCGTTTTACCACGTTGATTAATGATCTTTTCAATTTGATGAAGAGTAGCTTGTTCAGCTATTAGAATTGGGACTGAGCGGTGAATGAAATCTTCCATCCTAAAAGCTTTGCATGTATCCCAGAGATGTAATGGATTGTCAGGTTCACAAAAGGTCAAAATTATTGAAAACAACTTTCTTTTGCTTTGACATATGCATTAAAACTGCCTCAGAAAGAGTATTATGCAATTCAGTGTTGTCTTGCAACAAAACTTTTAAAACACATGCTACACAAAACGTTTCAAGAACAAAACCATCAACAGTACGCACATCTTCTCAAGATGTTGCTCCTTATGCCTGCAAAAGAAACAGTCTTAGAAAAAATAATTCTCCAGTTGAATTAACTTTATATATTTTTACTATCACCTTATTACCAGCCCATTGTCTAACCTTCCATTTACAATGTTTATCATCAAATATAAAGTGATAAAGAAGGACTACATACGAATAGCAATGTGCTCTTTCATTTTCAGTATTTAACTTAAACCATGTTCGATAAAGAGATGCAATATTAGCAGATGCTAATTTTGCAACTGATTTGATATATGGTTTCCAAGAAAGATTGGAAGTAAGAGTTAATACTAGAAGATGAAGAGTAGATGATTCATCGAGTACATTACCGTTCATAAATATAGGAAGATCTAAATTATTGCGATAACGATTGGCTAAAAAAAATTAAGTTTTATCTGTATTGTAGTTCACCAGCCACTGTAAGCTCCATGCTGTAATAATATATATATATATATATATATAATATATATATATATATATATATATATATATATATATATATATATATATATATATATTAGGCCTGATCATAACTTAAAAAAATTTGGAAAATTTCTTCGGGAATTTCCAGTAATTGGCTCTCAAATACGCTGAATGCAATGCTGCAAACCGTTTTTCGCTACTACTTTGCTATACTTTGTATTTTTACCTTTGAAGTTTTCAAATAAATTAACTTAAAAACGCTCATTTGTTACATAATTTATTGATTGAATTTATAATAAAATTCAAATTATTTGAACAGTCAAAACAATATATCATTAGCAAACGTTGATTAGAAACTATACTTAAATGTTCTTAAATTCAGATTTTGTGTCAAAGTGAGGCACCAACTTGCGGCGCTCCAGTTGAACGCGAATATAGCCATCACGATTTTCATGACCATAAACTTTGAATGCTGATTCAGTCACAATTTTAATCACACGTTCAACACTTTGATTGTGACATGGAAATGGCTCAATGTCAATAACTATGTCTTCAACTGACGAAAGCCATGCCAATATTTGTACAGTTGGAATATGTTTTGTCAGAACAGGTTCCAAGCGGGGCTGTGTTTGCCAGTCAATCAGTTCTTCATAACTAGTCGCTTGAAATCGTATCTCAGGGAGTTGAAATTTTCGATTTGGTATGTCATCTTCACAAGCACGAAGAATTCTCTTCAACGCAAGCTTACGGATCACTTGACGGTTGTCTTTGAGCATAGCCAGAATAATGCTCTCGATATGAGCCGGGTAGCTATTGCGCTTCAAAACTTGCTGAACAATTATTCGATAACGCACAGGAAGAAATCGTTATGTTTCTATCATTTTATAATAGTGTGGAGCAGCATTCCAGCAGTTTGAATGTTTCTTAATGTCAAACCAAACAACCGCATATGAATTCACAATAAATTTAGCCAAAAGTATTAGTTCATTTAGTGGATCTTCAGTAGATATATAGAGGCGTAGAACACGGTTTGCTAGTGTCAACCACCTTGCATGGTTTAGTCGCCCAGGTGTTCTAGAATTAAATCTATCTGGTACAACACCTGTCTTCACCGCATTAACAATATCGAAAAAGTACAGTTGATCACTGCTTAACAACTGCTTATTGCATATAATAGGTTCACCAACAAATATGGCAAACCTGACTATGGGTTTCTGAACAGACATTGAAATAGACTTGCCAATTGGTCCATTAAATGAATGGGGTCCAGTTGTTGCACCATCTAAGGAGTGAAAAAGATGTCGCAAAGGAAGCTTGTTCGGATGTAAAAGACAAATGGACCAGTGCAGTGGTCGACCAAGTTCAATTTCCATTCTGCGTATAACTCCATTGTTTAAACCAGTATTAACGTTAGTTGAATCAGAACCAACACAAACAAGGTTCGTGCAGTCAACAGTATCAATTATTGAATCTGCAATGGATTTGGCTGATCCGCTTGTTGGCGTATAATGATCAACATACTTTGAATTTGGCTCTGATAAAATGGAAATATGTTCCTCAGAAATCACAGTCTGCCTATCCCCCTCAAGTTTTAAAGTCTGATCTTTCCTTCCATCAAAATACAACCCAGTAATTCTACAATCAGCATTTTTACAGGATGTTCTCAGTAGTTTTCGTTCTCTGCGAATTTTATTCCGATCCACTGGCCCCATATGTTCTATACCAAAATCAACCAGAGTTGCTGATACAATCGCGGCAACTGCTCTATCTGATTTGCCAAAACCATCTGCTTGTAGAGCAATATTTTTTAGTAGATGTGACTTCGGTATCGACATCTGATACGGAAGGGGAATAAGTTTCGGTGTCAGAATTGTTGTCTGTTTCATTATCTGATTCATTATCAGATGCTTCAACGACTCTGGCACACTTAACTGCAGTCTCTTCCTTTGATAATGAAACAGATTTTCGTTTTAAACGCCTCTTAACACGTGCGGATTCCTTCTTGTTGATACCAGCTATTTTGCCAACACGTATAGTGCGTTGATCAGTTAGGAAGTCATGCTCAATTGCTGGCACCTTCAGAACCATTGGACAGCAACAAGACGAAAGTTCTTTGCATTTACACGAACAAATATCAAACAATGCGTCAAGATCTTTTTCTATTTCATCTTGTTTGACTGTTGCTGACTTTGATCGAATCACTTATTGAACATTGCCTATGTACTTCTCCAGCTGCAATTCTATGCCTCGAAGACTTATAGTAGGAACTGATGCTTTAATCCATATCTGAGAAAGTTTCTCTGCTAGTCTCTTACAAACAGACCGTAGTGGTTCAGTTTCATAATTCTTCTCAGACAAGTAGGCTTTGCCTACTTGCTTGTGTGTTGGCAAGCAAAAATTGGGTAATTCACGACCTTCTCCAAAAAGTATATGACGATTCTTTGAAGCTTTAGATCTTGAAATCATTATTGTTTTACAATTTTATAACATATCAGAATTTCAGTTAATTTCTAAAAATACAAGATGAGACGGATAAATTCTGCAATCAGTTGATAAAAGCAGAAATTAAAAAACAATCATATAAAAATAGAATAATATAATAATAATAATAATATAATAATATAAAGCTATAATAGCGTTGGAGTTAATCATATCATTAGGGTTAATTTAGTTAGGTAGGTATAGGTTTGGTTCAATTTCATAACCTTGGGATTATATCTAGTATTAGGGTTAAATGCATGTTTCAGTTAATGCATGTACTAAAGTAAATATACTTAGCATATAAAACCTTAAAACTTAAATATGCAATCAATTCTTTAGAAATATTTTTTTTGTAAATATTAAACAACACTATATCACGCCACTTTTCACAAATTCTAAAAAAAATTAATTTTTATGATCCGGCCTAATATATATATATATATATATATATATATATATATATGCATATATATATATTTTTTTTTTTTTTTTTTTTTTTTTTTTTTTTGTTATTCACCTCCTCAAGGCCGATAAAGCCACTACAGATGAGGAGGTTACTTAATAGTGGTTATAACCCTCTCTCAACTCTATAACTCCGAAACACAAACCTTGACTAACAAGGCCGCTGCGCGGAGAAACAAGTTGAGCGCGGTACTACCAGGGACGTGGTGGGGATCGAACTCGGAACCTCCCGCTTATGAAGCGAGCGCGTTACCACTAGACCACTACCGCATATATATATATATATATATATATATATATATATATTATATATATATATATATATATATATATATATATATATATATATATATATATATATTTATTATTTTTTTTATTTTTATTTATTATTTTTTTATTTAATTATTAAAAACTAATAAATTAAGTTTTTAAGTCTATTTTATTATGCCTATTGTATATTTTAGTAAGAAAGGTTTCTTACAAAAATAAAATATTTAAACTAATTTAATCTCGACATTTAAATTTGTTTAATTATTACTTTTGACGAGTCTCATGGTGGCCAGAAAATATTCATGCTCATTTTCTCCGACTTTAATAAAAATTGCCGGATATTCAATGGAAAAATTTATTACGCGAAGCAATAACTTTACCCTTGACCCAAAAAAGATTAACTAGTTTCAAAAATAATGATTTTAAAATGGGTCTTTATAAAAATACTTTTTTACTATCTTATTTTAACAAAAAAGAATTTCATCAACAAAAAAAAAAAAAAAAACTTTCAGCGTTTTTCTTGCTACTTAAAAAAAAAAAGAAACGTTTTGTATTCATAAATCAACAAATAAAAATTGGTTTAAAACTGAACAAAATAATTAAATAAAAAAAAATATATATATATATATATATATATATATTATTACTATTAGGAAAAAAAATTTAAAGTGGTGTGATGATGATAAATAAATAAAAAAATAAGTGGTATGATGATAAAATTGATTAATAGCAATATAATATTAAATGTGTCATAATGAAGATGTAACACTTTGTAAAGATCTTGTTACGTGGTAACTTTAGCATATTCTAAAAGTAAAAATATAAAAATATCAATTTTTGTATAATAAAATTTTAAAAATAAACAAGACTTATTATAACAGAACTAATGAACAGATTTGAACGGCGAATAATGGGCAGAATAGCTTCAAAAACTGGGGAATTTATTTTGCGAAGATTTAAATTTTCAAGTTACATAAATATTTTAAGGGCATTGTTAGACATTAGAAAAACAAACTTTTTAAAGTTTTAAACATTTATTTACAAATATTATATATGACACAGTTTTTCGAGTTATTATAAGTTATTTTTTAAACCGGTAAGCAAAAAAAGTAAAAAATTAAACAACGAATGATAATATGGTTGAATAAATGATACCAAATGACGAGAGAATAATGCAAATGAAGAATGAATAAATGATACAAAAAATAGTTTCACTAGATTATTTTTAAAATAATTTTACTAAAGACCTTGAATAAATTGCAATAATTTAAATTTAATGTTAACGTAAATAAATGAATTCGAAAAACTTGGATTAATTTTAATCGATTATACTTAAATGAAAAAGACTGTTATTTTCTAAATAAAAGTAATATTATTATTATTATTATTATTATTATTATTTTCTTTTAAAGCAAAAAATTTATATAAAAAAAATTATATGACTTTAGAAATTACAAAAGGCTTAACAAACACAGATATGACATTGTCTAAATAAGTGTATTATGTGTTCAAAAGTGTATATTCGTAATAACATTACAATATCAGTTGTACATTTATTATAATAAGTTAAACATTTATTGCGACAAAGTATTTTGACTATAACTGTATTTTGTAATAATATTAAAATATTGTCAGGAAAGCGGTATATGAAATACTATATATATTAAATATAATATTTTCAAATATGGTTGAAAAAATTCAGCAAATTAAAGTTCTTAAAAACCTACTTTTCCTTAGGGAACACGGTGATTTAAGCATAGGATGTTATTGTGAGCATGCGCATTAAGTTACACTATATAAAAAATGGCGGAGCAGTTTTTCCGTTAAAACTAAAAACTTTAGTGATTGATTTTCTTTCTAAATGTCTATTTAGTCTTCGCAATCAAAAAAATGAAAAAAGTTTTTAAATTATATAATTGATAAGCTCTTTATTAAATTAAAAAGAATAATAATAATAAGTCGTAAAGTAAGACATTTTTTTGCTTAAAATAATGAAGTTTTTACGTGAAAAAAAAACAGCATCCAATCAATTATTTAAAGAATATCTTGCGACTGAAAATTTTTTGGATAAAAATTAAAACATATTCTTATTCTCGATACTGTAAGGAAAAATTTTATGTTAATCATTTTCACCAGTCATTTTTTTAAATCGAGATAATTTATATAACGTTAGGCAAAAATTATTTTATTTTTTTGACTAAAAAAAATGTAAGGTTAGCTTATTTATGCTCAAGGGTTAAAATCAATAAGGTCAATTTGAAAATGAAATTTAAATTAGGATTTTATTTTTCTTTTAAACTTTTAAAATTTATAATAAATTTTCAACTAATTTTAAAATTCTTTTACAAAAATATTTGTAAAATTTTATAAATTCATTTATCTTTTTTTTACAATTGGCTTTATATCTTTTGCTTTAGGGTGATTTCTTAAAAAATGTTCTTTAACAGTGCTTTCTAGCCGACTACAACCCTTCATATGCCAGAATAATCTATTAAGACTGTTGAATTTGGCGTGTAAACTTTCACCACCTTGTTCACAATACACACCGATTCCTAATCTCCATTTTTCAATCAACTGATATACATGGTTTTCAAGCAAATGCATTTTAGGTGTTACAGAAGCATCTGGCCATGTAAATCTATAAAATTCCATGAGTTTTTTGATTGCTAAATCTAAAAATTGACGAGATTTTCCATTATACAATACAGAAAGAAAAATAATACTCAATAATATCATACTGTAAAAATAACAAGGGGTAGTTTAGGTATAATAATTTACAATCAAGAGAAAAATTTACAAGAGTAAAATCGAAAAAGTAAGTTAAATATTTACCAAGCTCCTGGATATCATTATCTTTGAAATAGTGTGAACTATTCATAATATTATGACACCTAGAATAATATGAAAATAACTTTTTAAATTTCTGGCTCACATCAATAGATAGTAAGTGAACACCGGTAATCTATAAATCCAAGTTCTACAACTAGCTGTGGAATCGAATTGCATTTTAAGTCAAGCAATGGTTGATGCTATAAATAAAAAAATATCAAAAAAAGTCAAATCAATTCATAAATCAAGGCATTAATTAATTCATAAATCAAGGCATTATAAACATTGAGCTTTAAATATATTATTTTATGCAATACATTTTTTAAATATATATAATAAAATGTATATACACATATATGCATATATATATATATATATATATATATATATATATATATATATCTATTTATCTCTCTCTCTCTCTCTCTCTCTCTCTCTCTCTCTCTATATATATATATATATATATATATATATATATATATATATATATATATTTATATATTTTTATATACATATATATATATATATATATATATATATATATATATATATATATTTATATATTTATATATACATATATATATACATATATATATATATATATATATATATATATATATATATATATATATATATATAGATATAGAGAGAGAGAGAGAGAGAGAGAGAGAGAGAGAGAGTATTAAAACAACTACCTTAAGCATTTTGTGAACATGGTTTCCTACAAAACATTTCCTATGATAAGGCTTGCCTTTAAACTTTATTTTCTTTCAATATTTCATCTAGTTTTTGAATGCATGGTCCTGACACTTTATCTAGTTCGTTACATTCGTGTAAACTTTGTAGTTCTATTGACTAATAGTATGTATAAATAATGTATTTGTAGTTCTATTGACTAATAATTTCTTTGTAGTTCTATTGACTAATAATAATTAAAATAGGTACACAAAATTTACAGATATTTAATCTTTTAATTATATTATTGTTTTAAAGCAAGTTTTATCTATAAATTTTGATTAATAGTAAATTTAATGATTCATATTTTTTACTGAAAAACAATATCTTTTCGTTTTTTCTCAATTCATAATAAAGAACTCTTGGTTTACATGTTTTCAAAATATCTTCTGCTCTTTCTGGATCACGCAAAACTTGTATTCCAACTGTGTCTTGCAAAAGAGCAATTTCTTCAAGACAATCTGTAATAACGCTATTCAAAAGACTTGATTGGACATGCATGGAAATAAACTTGTCAAATTCTGATTTATCAATAGTTTTATTACTTAATGCAAGTTCTCCAGCAAGTTTTATATCAATTAAATGACACTCGTCTTCTAACATAATAAAAAATTTCAAGTAGATACCCAGAGATATATGTAATGCAGGCACTGCAACCTGTTAAAGTTAATAAAAACAATTGTAATAATTTTATAGTATAACAGCATTATTTAAATAAAAAGAACTAATTTACTTGATCCAGAGGAATATTAAACAAAGATTGATCAATAACATCGTTGAAAAGCTTCGCATTCTTTAAAACTCCTCCATAACTCTGAAAAGACTCAAAGTTATCTCTTAAAGAATAAAGTGTACTATGTGAAACATTATGTTTTCGATTTTCAGGAGTTATTTTGATCTCTTCCTCTGTTATGTCACAAAAAAAGGCAGCAGTGCCGACCTGTGAAATGAAGAAAAAAAGGAATAAATAATGTGTTGTAAACTGATTAAAAAAATAATTATTCACTTGCAGATATAGATTTGTTAGGATAATTATTTATTTATTTCATAGTAGAAAAAAAAACTTACCACTAGCTCCTGTGATTCCATATACACTGCACAGAAAATCGTAATCTCCAAACATAAAAACATGTCAATGGTGATTTTTAAACAAAAAAGATTTTTTATCCAAGACTTTGTGAAGAATAAGTATTTTACAGCTTTGATACATTTATAACATCCTAAAACTAATTATTTAACGAGGGTTATATATATATATATATATATATATATATATATATATATATATATATATATATATATATATATATATATATATATATATATATATATATATATATATATATATATATATATATATATATATATATATTATATATATATAACCCTCGGAATTAGGAAAAATGAGGTCGGCAAATAATTGCTTTTTAATTTTTTTGAGGTCGGCATCAGGTCGGAAATAATTGTTTGATACAAAGGTGTGACCATAAAACATCGAAAGGAGGTCGGCAATTTTTTGCCGACCTCAAACACTTTCAGGTCGGCACCCTAATTTCGAGGGTTGTATATATATATATATATATATATATATATATATATATATATATATATATATATATATATATATATATATATATATATATATATATATATATATATATATATATATATATATATATATATATATATATAGCCCTATATATGTAGAATACATATATAGTGCTATATATGAGCACTCTATTGTGTAGAATACATTATAAAGTTGTTTAAATATATATTTTGTGGTAGGTCATTGATATATGCCCAAGGAGCTAGTTTAATTTCAAAAACAGATTATTATTTTCATTTTGAAATGTAAATGGTCCATCTAAAATAACTAAATCATTTCCAGCCCATTCCTTTGCAACAACTCTTTGTTTGTTGTTTGAAGCAGTATTAATATTTTTCGAATTTAACCACCTACAATATTAATATACAAGCAATAAATTTTGCAATTATAAACAATTGTAAAAATGAACTACAAGATCTCAAATAAAAAACGAAATTACAAAAAGTATTTTAAGTTCCATATTTATACTTACCTAGCCATAGTTTTCAATTTATTCCAAGGAATACCCATATCAGCTTTTAATGCAACCATTTCTTCTGCATTTAAATCCATTCTTCCAATATTGGCTTTATTTAAAATTTTATTTGCTTCATCATTATCATATGACTTTAACATTACAGCTGTTTGACATATTCTAGAGTCCTGAGAACTACCAGCTGTATGGTTGAATTGTTCCAATAAATATTTCTGTCTTTTACTTAGAGAGCTATTACTACAGTTTGCGCAATCTTTATAAGCTTTGGGAGCAGAAACGAAAAAAGTGACTGTAAATCAAACAAAACATTACTTCAAATAGAAAATGAAATAATATTTTATATATTTTTTTATAAGTTATATTTAATATTAAAAAAACTAAATCAAACTGATTTACTCTTGTTTAAAATATAGACTGCATTAAAATGATATTTAAATACTACTACAATTCTAATAATTACAATTATATCTAGCGAAATAGAAGAGTAAACACTATTTAACTTGCTATTAAGTTAAAACATATTTCTTACCCTAGGCCCACCTAATGAAAATTCTATTGTAGATGTTTTGAACTGATTCAACATTTTTTCAATGTTATGTAAAACAGCTTCATTGACTTTTCGTGGGATTTCACTTGTGTCAGTGATTTGGTAAAATCTGTTTATACTAACTAATTGGTTGTAATGGTGTTATTTGATATTTTTCTGCAGTCGTGATTTTCAAAATTTCTGTCTTTTAAAAATACTTTTTTGTCACAAATCTTGCATATAATAGATAAATGTTTTATAATTTCAGATATATGGACAGAATATGATTGGCTGTCAATTGTGATGTTAGTTTTACATAATGGAGAATTTGAATCATTTTCTAATTTATCTTTAACATTTGATAAAATGCACAAGCTACAGAATGAGTGTTGACAGTTCATTAGCTTGACAGGCTGATTCATAACTTCTCCACAAATCTTAAAAATGCATAAAACTATATGTGGATTTAGTTCATGGTTTAGTTCTGTTAAAATTTCTCTATCTTCTTGTATAGGCAATCAATCAAGAAATGATTTTATATGAAATTTTGTCCATTTTTTAACCTTTCCTGGTTGCCCAACATTAGATTTTTTTGACCAGGAAATACCAAAAACACATTTGCATTCGACTGTTGGACATTTTAGCCAAATTTTTGGAGCTTTGAAAACTTTACTGCCTCTGTTTTCGATGTTTCTTAGAGAAGTATAACACTTCATGCACATTTTCTCAGGATGACTACACTGAGAATCTTCTGATACATTTATTCTAAAAGCTTTATAAATTCGATTTATTTTACTGTCAGTTTTTAAATTGTCTTTTCCTAAAAGGTTTCCACATATTCTACATACTCTGGATAGTTTTTGTTGGTGATTGCTCGCCATATTTTACGGAGTTTTTTTTGTGAAACCTACCCTATTCAAAAACATTATATTTTCTTATAAAAAAATGACTGGTAATAAGGGCTATTTTTTTTGAAAAGATAAAAAGAAGGAGTATTGTTAACAACTTACCAAAATCTTACAAAAATTTTAGTTCTTCTAAAATATAAATGAATAAAATGTGTTAATTTCGTTAAAAACAAAGCTTTGTTGATCCCAGCAAAGCAATTTTACTACTTCAAATTCTACTAATTACAATACTCAATCAAGTTTATTTGTGATCGGTTTTGCTTTATTTTACAAGATCAAGTTTACCAACAACTAAAAAACAAAAGCAAACGGGCAAATCGGTAAGCACTGTATAATGAAAGCTTAACACACTTAATCAAATAAATGATATTTATATATTTGCAGCTAACGCATGCGCATAATAAAATCCCAAGTTTTAATAAGTATTGAATCACCGTGGGAAAGCGCGCTTGGGAAAAACAAGATAAAAAAAGTTTAAATTTCATGTGTTCACGACGTTTCTATACCAGGTTTCTACTGATTTTAAATTCAACGTTTCTACGCCTTTTAAATTAATGCAATACCTCGAATTTATTAAATAAAAATATATAATTAAACAAAAACCCACACACCTTGGATTTATTTTAAAATTTGATGTTCTTAGGTATAAGTGTTTTTTTTACGATATTATTTATTTAATAAACTCAAGGAATCGCTTTATCTATAAAGCACTTAAAGGCAATTGAAAATTATCAAACCTTATTAAAAGTAAAATAAACATTGCTTACATTTAAATCAAATATTTAAATTTTGAATACATCGAGCATATCACGTTTATCTCCGCAAACGGGAGGTTAGTTGTAGGTTTTCTCAAACGGGATCCCGGGATCCCGTTTTCCTGGGATCCCGGGGATAAAAGCGGCAGTGGGATTTCGCGGAATATCACTCTTATATCCCGGAACATTATTTTTTTTAACTTTACATATGATAACTGTTTGAACTAATTCGACCAAAAATAAGAAAAATATTATAGCATTTAGTTGTGTTTTATGTCTTCATATCTTATATTAAAACCTAGCACAACAAGAAATGTTATTGAAACTATCTTAAACTATCTAATTTAAGGAATGCATTGCAATTTGTAATGCGATGTTTTCTTTTTTCTTGTTATTATAAAATATGAAGAGAAAAAAAAAAATTTCTGCGACAAAAACAGTAAGTTCGATTTTTAAACTTCTAAATTATTGACAAGTTAAACTTTTTCTGTATTGATTTATTGAAATATTTAAAAATTTTGTATTTAAGAAACGGCAAACGAAGACATATAAAGTCATACGTAAGATAGCATATATACGAAAGAAATATTTATAACTTTACCTTTGGTTGTTTTACGATTTAATTTAGTTATACCATGTCAATTGCAAGTCGATCGAAAGCATGGTAGTATTTTTGTAAAGTAAAATCTGGCAAATCTGCAATTTGAAAAAAATGCAATGTAAAGATAATGTGCAAAGGATTTTGGACAAGTGGGCTCCTTCGTCATTCCAAAAACGCACATAAAGATTTAGATTTAAATATGAAGCGTCTACATGAAGATGATGGTTCGGAAATTAAAATTGTGTAAAAGAAAATCACATTATTTGTTAAGCAGCAGATTATCGAGGAAATTGTGCTCAATAACTTTTGTTAATTCATTAAATAATAAGATTATTTAATGAATTAACAAAGAGTTAATTCATTAAATAATCATTGTCTGAAAAAGGCATGTTATAACCAAAAAATCCATTCCATGTTAAGAGTATGATAAAAAAACAATATGATTTACCCAAACAAACTGTGTTTTTAGTGATAACAAAAGAAATATCTAGTGGGTCGCAATTTTCTTTATCGTTAGATGAATACGTGTTTAAAAAATTGACGTTATTTAAACGTAAATTTACACTTATAAACAAAGTTTTGAAACCTGGGATCGACTCCGAAAGCTGGATCACTTCCTGCAAAAGAAATTGTTGGTCTGGTTGAAAATAAACTGTCAGATTTCAGTTTATCAATTAAAAAGCACATCATAGCTAGTGCCACTGACGGAGCATCCGTAATGAAAAAATTTGGACGGCTAAGTGGTATTGAACATCACCTGTATTATGCCCACGGACTTCATTTTGCAGTATGTGATATTCCTTACAAAAAGTCAGACTCTTCAGCAAAATATATTGAATTTGAATCGCAGTTTACGATTAGTTTGATGATGTATTTGACTGTAATGATGAGTCATACAGCTCAACAGGCGTTACGTTTATTGATAATTTACATAATAGCGTAAATATAGCCTTAATAATTCAGATGGTTCGAAAAGTGGTACGAATGTTCCGCAAATCACCTCTAAAAAATGACGTTTTACAAATCTACGTAAAATCTATGTTTCATTAAGTACTGAAGCTGATATTAAATATTAGAACAAGGTGGAATAGACTTGTTGCAATGCTATAAAGAAAAGGAGTCTTTATAGCAACTAAAAACATGTATGTTAAAAGCAATTATCGATTTAAAAGAAGTTCTGAATATCTCCGAAGATGAATATGCAATTATGAACGCCATAACAATTTCTCGGCAATGGATAAAAGTTGGAATAGAAAGACTTGGTAGAAGTAATGCTATTCTACTTGGCGCCGAAGGTTTAATGATATTCATCTTTGACGATTTGGCGGAGAAAAAAAAATTTGATAGCTAATAAACTGCTTCAATCTGTTCAGCAGAGAACTAAAGAACGCAGAAATTTAATTAGACTACTAAAATTTTTAAACAACCCAATTAGTTATAATCAGGAATTAAATATCAACTCCAAACTACTCTTACGGTCTCACATGCATTAAAAGCAGCAAAAAATAATTTATACCTGGTTGTACATAGAGGATGCTAGGACTAGTTCATCAAATAATGAAATAGTTGAAGTGAGTCGTGATAAAAAAGCATGGTCATTACCCATATTTACCGTCAAAGCATGGTTATTAACAATATTTACCGTCAAACTCCAAACTACTCTTACCGTCAAACATGCGTTAAAAGCAGCAAAAAAAAAATTATACCCGGTTGTACATAGAGGATGCTAGGACTAGGTCATCAAATAATGAAATAGTTGTAGTGAGTTGTGATAAAAAAGCATAGTTTCTGACCCGTCAATACCTCAACCTGTTGCTCCAAATTTATTAGGCAAAAATATTTTGACACTTGAACAAAAATTGGATGCAACTATTTGTAATGTCAAATAAGTAGAAAAAGCAGCTCTAGAAGACATTAGCAATTTAAAAAGCCTCACAAAAGAAATCAAACTTTTTGAGGCAACTGGAAAGCGTAGCGAAACTTTTAGAAAGAATATATTCCAGATTAATGACCATCAAGCCGACACCAATTGAATCAGAAAGAGCTTTTTTGCCGCGAGTCAATTTATGGGAAAAATTCGTTTACGATTATGTGACAAATGAAACCGCTTGTTATTATATTAAAAATTTGGCTAGGAAATCCCGGGATAAATAAGTTACACACCGGGAATCCCGGGATGCTAAGTTTACGGGAAAAAAGAAACCCTAGTTAGTTGTAAATAAAAAAAAACTTCGCAAAACTTCAACGAAAATTACGCATTTTATTATTTTGCATATCATTAATGATTGACAGATACTAAAGTAGAATATTTACTTTTAATTTATTAAACTTAAAAGTATTTAAAGTTATTTTAAGCTTACCTATTAGATGAACCATCGATTTATAAATAACAAATGGATAATAACAGGTTATATAAACTGAAAAATATATGCAAACTGCAATTTATGGAAAAAACTTACTTCTCAGCAATTCTGCGACTAAAAAGATAGCACACTAACCAACTATATTACATAATATAATAATATAAAAATTTAAACATACCTTCATCATCAACAACATTACTTGTTTATTAAATCGATAACAAAAACAGAACTTTCAAAAAAATAGTCTATAATAAAGCTCTAATTTAATGGGGCTGTTCATTTATTACGTCAACAAAATAAGGGGGAGAGGAAGGGGTCTAAACTTTTTTGACATTTGTTGACAAGGGTAAGGTGGGGGGGGGGGTAAGGTTGACGTCATTAATTTTTTATTTATTTTAATTCCATTACTCCCAAAACAAAAAATTAGGCTGCGTTTGTAGTGTAGTTTCTTCACATAATGTGAAAGAAGATTTTGAAAATCTTGTAAAAAATTTTAATAGTTACGATTTCTTTATCATAATAAGAATTTCTGAAAACATCGAACATAACGTTCCAAAAGTTTTTGAAACCCACCTAATATTCTTTACGTTAACTACAATGTTTTCCTTTACATAAATCAGAGCTTCTCCGACTCGTTTATAAACTAGTCTTTTCAACAATTTCTCTTACAACCTGGAAGATAGAAAACATAATTATCTGAAAGGTCATTTAAAGAAATTCAAGTTTCAGTTTATGCAAATTATATATCAAAGGCTTAAAATTCTTCTTAAAAAGGTATTTTATTTTTCGAAAAAACAAACAAACACATTTTCATTAACATTACCAGACATGTTAGTTTTTCTCAACCGTATTAGGGACTTGTGAATAAGAAAACTTAAAACAAAATAAAGTTTTTATATAAATAAAGAAGAACAACTTTAAACCAATAAAATCAATAAAATCTAAGTCCCGATTACGGTTGAGAAAAACTAACATGTCACTATTAATGTTAATGAAAATTTGGGAAAAACTACCCATTTAATTCATATGGTTTTTTTTCCTGGCACAATTTTAATATAAAGTATATTATTTGCCGCTAACCGCCCATTCGTTTGACGGGTACATGGCCGAGCATTTTTACGATTTTCAACAGTCTTATCTACGACTTATTTAATATCTTATTAATACATTACATGTCTAGAATGTTCAGAACCATTTTATAATTGTTAAACAGGTCTAGGTCTATATGTTTTTTTGTGTTAAAATAACAAATTTATTACCAATTGTTTTGGATATAAATTAAATCAAATCTAAATCAATTTTTAATAATTATATTTTTTTTAGATTTACAATGGACAAACCAAACTTTCACAAGTCGTTGTATGAAGCATATATAAAGGCATTTCCAAACAAGCGTAAGCAAGACTGTCAGAGGTTACTGAAATTTGGAATAAATTGAAAAAAGAGGACGATTTGCTAAAAAAATAGGTTTGTTGTTGAATAGTTATTCCGCCTTAACACAGAAAAATAAGGCAACATTGTTGACCTTTTGGCCAGGTCATTCAATGAAGACTGGAAATGTCCTTCCTAAAAAAGTTGCAACAAATGTTAAAAATGTTACAAGTTGTGAAACAACAAACACAAAGCATTCAAAAAGACCACATAGAAATTGATTTTGAAGCTGGTCCATCTAGTACTACTGGTAATGAAAAATCTATAAAATACAAAGCCAAAGCGCAAGACGAATTACAGAGTCAGATAAGCATCTTCGAGAGCGATTTGATTGGCTTGTATAAACGAAAAGAATGTGGTGTTAAAAGTTCAGATCAGGAAAAGGAACTAAAAGAAAAGAAATCTAAAGTTGATGAGCTTGAAAAAAAACTCAAAAGAAAAAAATTTAAACAAGGATAACAAAAGATATTTCAAAAAAGGAAAAAAGAAACTTTAGCGGAAATTTGTGCAAAAAATCTTGACATCAGCAGTAAATTAAAGATCCGACAGACAGCTTGGATACCAACAATTGAAGAAGATCAGCCGCTACTTTTAAAAACAATTTTTGACATTGCATTGTATTGGTCTGCTGCTCATGAAAAAAGACAAAGTAATGTGTATCGTAGTGTTCGAAATCTTGATGAATTGACAGAACAATTAAATGTTAACGGTTTTCAAATAAGTAGAAGTGCTGTTTATACTCGGCTCCTGCCAAAACGAAGTTTATCATCGAAAGGCAAACACCATGTAACAATTGTACCAGTAAAATTAATTCGAGCACCAAATGATTTACACTCAAAACATATTGATGGTCGAATTTGTACAGCTACTTTGAATCACCTAGAGGAAGTGGCTTCTTTGTTGGGACCTAAAGAAGTATGCTTCATTAGTCAAAATAACAAAGCCGGACTCCCCATCGGATTGACAGCAGCTTACAAGCAAGCTCCACTTTTAATACACGTCGAATACCGCGTTACATTGCCTGATCACAACGGGGTTGTAGCCTCTAGACACAAACTCATACCATCTGTTTATGCTGGCATTGAAATCCAAAAAGACGATTTAGGTAAACCGGAAGCTGTATCATATTCAGGCCCAACTTACATAGTCATCAGATCAGGCAAGCATTGCTCATCATCAGCTTATAGTCATGGACTAGATTATGAAAGGCTTCTTGAATTGGAGGAGTTTGACATTGTTACAAAAGATCCAAGCAGCAAGTTGATCAAACCGATTCTTTTGTATTATATTAGTTAATCAAACCGTTTCTTATGTATTATATTATGTCTGTGGATGGTCGACCTGATGAAAATCCAATGTATCAAAAAGTTATTGATGTTGCTGTTCACCGTTTTGTAAAGCAAAACATTGATGCAATGTTTGTAGCAACAAATGCGCCTGGTAGAAATGCGTTTAATCGAGTAGAATGACGAACGGCTCCTCTTAGTCGAGAGTTGTCCGGACTAATTTTGTTGCATGAACATTTTGGAAGCCACCTTGACACACAAGGTAGAACAGTTAACAAAGAGTTGGAAAAATTAAACTTTAAATATGCTGGGCAAACATTGTCAGAAGTACGGAAGCAAGTAAGTATAGATAATTTTCCAACAGTGGCAGAGTATATTGTGCCTGAAAAGTCTGAGCTTGAAGTTGAAAATTTAATAATCAAAGATCAAGTTTGGTTCCAAAACCATGTAAGAACAACTCGCTATTTTTTACAAATTATCAAATGCTGTGATTTAACTTGTTGCCAACCAATTAGAAGCTCGTGTTTTGAAATTATTGCTAATAGATTTATCCCCCACCAATTCCAGTCTGTCAAACTAATGATGGTCTCAAAGCACCAGATATATCTGATATTAACTTACATAAATTTTCATCTCTTTTCTGTAGTCAGTCTGTCAAAATTGAAAATATACTACCTCGATCAGCAAAAGCTTTCAAAATTCTTCCCTCTTATATATATATTGTCCTTCTATACAGTTCATTGTTTGAACGGATCAGTAAAATCTGCCACGTTTAAATTGCTTTGCAAGCTATATTAAAGAAGCACATTCAACAACACGTTGTTATGTCTGGGTCCAGTCAAATACTACATGCACCTCAACAACAAAAAATTTGTCCAATGCGAGTGGCTGCCAATAGACAGAAAGAAGTCATAGCAGTTATTGCTTATAGAGAGATGCTAAGTGTAGAATGGCTAGATGAAGAAAATGTTGACTTGTCTGGTGTATTGGTTCCCCAAGAAATTAGTCAATCAGACCCTATGCCAATAATAACAATTGAGGAGCATTTGGCATCTCCATGGGAAGATGTAGAGGCTACGATTTAAGATTTGGGTTTATTTGTAAAAATATGTTGGAAAATTAAAGAAATTTTTCTTGAAGTTGTAAACTACTAATGTAACTACTAGTTAAAATAAATTTTTTTTTCTTAAGGAGGAAGGGGGGGTTAATTAAATGTTAACGTAATTTTATAGGAAGGCTTTGAAAGTTTGACAAGTTGTTGACAAGGGGTAGGGAGAGAGGTAAAAGTCGTCAAAAATTTGTTGACGTAATTAATGGACAGCCCCAATTGTGTATTTGTGTGAGGAAGTTTTAGCTTTTCTGTTACCACAAACAGAAAAGCTAAAATAAACAAAATAATAACGATTTAAAGATTTAAGAGGATATATTGTACATTTGAAGTAGATGTAAAAAGAGTTGAACGGCATACAAAAAAGTATGCTTAAAGATTAACGCGCCTTTTTTTTTAGTTTCAACAAAGTATATTTTGCAGAATTACAGAACGGAACAGAACAACTAAACGCTTTTTTTTCTTCAGTTTTTCAATAGGGTCTCTACTCATAATAAACATTTTTATAAGTAAAGGTTTTTTTTAATAAGATACCCAGCAAATAGGCTACTAAGAGAAGTTTTATATTTTAAAGTTAGTTGTTTTCCTAAATTTTTTTTAGGTTTATCAAAAGAAATAGTAAATAAAATACGTTTGAGAATGGAATTCTATTTGATTGTGCCTGCAAATTAAACATCCATTCAAACCGCTGTTTTCCTTAGCAAATAATTTAACCTTTATATTAAGTTGATGCGATACGTAGTAAAAAATATGTAAGTAAAAATCCTAGAGTCAGTCGGCTATTATAGTGGTTTATTTAAAATTTTAGAGGGTCCTTTACAAAATTTAGTTACTTTTTTTTTTAAAGTAATACGAAGTATTATAGAAGGTTTTTAAAAAACTTGGGGCCTGAACGAATTTTTAATGGAAGAGGGAGGGGGCACCTTCTATCTATAGAGAGAAGGTGCTAGATCTAGCCACCACACTGTCTTGAGCTTAAACTAAAATAAGTTTCTTATCCATTGGGAATGCAGTACTAATAGTTTCTTACAATTTTTTGGGGTATTGAACTAGTTTCTTATAAAAAAACAATTTCTGTAATTTGGAATTGTACTTTTAAAAAGTTTAAAATACAAGTTTTAAGTACTTCAAACAACTGATAATCATTAAAAATATGTACAACGTAACGTTTATTAAAAGCACACCTTTTAACAATATATATTTTAATTGGGTAATATTCTTAAAATAAAGGTTTTTTCAACGTTATTAAATTAGCGTACCCTTGAGTCTCCGAGGAATTTGTAAAATCTTTTCATAAAACCCTATTTAAAATATACATTTAAATATTGCAAATATATTTAAAAACTGTACAAAAGTAGTTATACAATTTATTTCGCTAATAAGCAAAAAACAAAGTATGAATATTAATGTTAAACTCGTGTTTTACAAGTGTGTGCTTACTGGGATACAGAGGCGTAGTCAGGGTTTGATAAAAGGACGAACAACAGGTTTATGGGAGAGAGGGGAGCTCTCCTAGAAACTTCATAAAAAACACAAATAGTCATAAAAAACACAAATAAAACCATATTTATGCCTCTTATCTTTGATATTAGTGTAATTACAGTAATATTATAGTTTTTTATCAAATACCATACTATGAAGCTTTAATGCAAGAAACGATTTTTTTAGAAAAACAACTATATAATTTTAACTTTTATTGGATTTACTCGCGTTAAATGGATTTAATAATAATGATAAGATCAGTAGTATCGGATAAGATGCCTATAATGCTTGTTACAAATGCTGTTAAAACTAAGTTTAAATTATTAACAAATTTATCAAGTTAAATAAGAAATCAAATTTATTTTTTAAATAAAAAATCAAGCAAACGTACTTTTACTTGGAAATTATTTTATTTTTAGGGTTCAATCTTTTTCGAATACACTTTTTTTTTTTTAAGTTTCTTTTAGATGCCCTAAGAAATCCTTTACGGTCTTTTTAAAGAACACCGCGGATAATCGCATTTGATAAAAAGCTCATGCCTACCTCTAAACGGATATAGAAAAACTTGTCCATAGGTGGGTTTTGAACCCAGGATCGCTGGACTCTGAGACAAGTGCGCTACCCACTGCACTACACGGCTGCAAATACTGAAGGTGTGTGGGTGGGGGGGGGGGGGAAGGAGGGGTTAAAAAGAGGGTGGGTGGGAAATCGGTTACTAATACATGTTTCCAAACTTTTGAAGTTTAAAAACTAAATTAGGTCTTTTATAGGTTGTAAAATGTTATTAATGACGGTAATCTGACTATCTTTTTTTTTTCTCATAATTAAATTTTTTCTCATAATTTTTCTCATAATTTCTTTTAATTTTTCTCATAATTTCTCATAATTAAAAGTAAAGTGAACCTCAAGAATAAATTTTATTATTATTTATTTTTAGGGGATAAAAATAATTGAAAATGTTATATTTTTAGCCAATTTTGCCAAAATTATGCTTTTAAAATACTTTAAAATGTTATTAATTGCTGTTATTAGTCAATCTTATTCTGATTCTTCATGAAAAAAAGTAAACCTAAATGGTCAAGTTTACAATACTTTTAGGGGGTAAAAATAATTAAAAATGGTTGATATTTAGCTAATATTGCATAAATTAGGCCTTTTATAAGCTGTAACATGTTATTAAAAACTGGTATCTTTCTTTTTCTTATTTTTCATGATCAAATTTAAAATAGGGGTTAAAAGTTTTAAAAACGACAGATTTTTAGCCAATATTGTACAAATTAGGTCTTTTATAGGCTGTAAAATGTTGTTATAAAATAAAGTTACTGTTAAAATTTTAATCTTTTTCTAAGATTTAAGTAAAAGTGAACCTTTTTTACGAGGCAAAAATGTGCACGGCATATTTTTTTAATAAAAGAATCTGTTGTGCAGCGGTTAGAGCGCTTTGCCCCTAATTTCCCTAAGTATTAAAATTTATTTAACCAATAATGGTTAATAAGATAATAATTATTTTGAAATTTATCTTATTAGGTATCCAATGGCGGACTGGCCCAATGGTCCTCAGGCCAGTTGGCTCCTTCAATTAATTTATAAAATTACACATGGGCCCTGAATATTTCATATAAATTCCTGTTTAGTAATTTGTTTCCTACTGTAATTTCAAGTTTTGTATAGCATATGCATAACGTGCTGTTAAAAAAGTAAGTAGACATCCCACAGATTATATTGTTATGTAACATGCATGTCGGGATGCTCCTAATTAATTTTCTGGCCGGTAAAACATATTTAGACAGTCCGCCACTGTAGGTACTTTAAGATTGTATAAAACTCTCAAGGGGTATGCAGCTGGGGTTTCGGATTTCAATAATTGAAGGGTAGTTGAGGCTTTTAGGCTTAAAAATGCTTCTGCACTAATTAGTATACACCTGACCAATTTAAAGGCCTCTATTTATTATATCTTTAAAGTCCTTAAATAACCTTAACAAGATTTCTCTTTATTGTCTTTTTATCTTCTAGAAAATTTTATTGAAGTGAATGTATTACTAATTCTAAGCAAATAATAAATCTTTGATGATTTGAAATCGTATAAAAATTTATGTTGTCAGGGTGTTCGCCAGGAATATAATTTTTACAAAATTTTTGGAATTATTATTGAAATTGTCGTATTACCACTACACAACGAAAATAAGGGCATAGAACTTCGAGCCCATAGAAAATTTCGTCGTCAAGACTAGCCAACACCCTGGTGATATACGCAATATATACTTTATCATTTGGCACTTTGCTATCTATTTAAAATGAAAGATTTTGTATAAAAAGTAATGAATTTCTCCGTAATTCTAATTATTTAAAAAAAAAAATTCTCCCTACTTCTCCTTACTTTAATTATTGGTAACCCTGACTAATGAAATTTACTGTAACTACACACAGGAGTTACACTGATTTACAGTAAAGTGTTTACATTTTTATATGCTATCAAAATATACGCAAAATAACATTAATGGAAGACTTTAAAAATAAATATTGGAAGACTTTGACTAAAATAAAAACGATTTTTTTTCTTTAGATATCTGGATTGTGCAACAGCTGTCTGATCTGCAGCCTAAAATTATTCATATCTCTAATTGTAAATAATTTGTTAAAAAGATGAGTCTTTTTTCTTTTAAAATTACTTATTTGGAAAGATTAGTTCAACATCTGGAGATCTTTGAATTGACATTCTCAAAATTAATCGGTGAAGGAAGTGCTGCCAAAGTATATAAATCATCTATTAAACGAGAGTAATTAGCGGTAAAAGTATTCAAGATACAATTTGCAAAAAAACAAACTTTAACAGTATGCAATGAACTGAGGCAACTTGAACATACAAATACGGTTAACTTTATTGGTTATAGTCTTAGACCGTCAGCTCTATGTTTCGAAGTATACTGAGTGAAAGTCCACGATACTCTTGTCTATTCTATAAAGGAGCTTGTTATTATTTTTAACGGCAATGATTATTTCAATTTATAGGAACGAACTTTGTATTTAATTCCAGCGTGCAACGATATAATGTATCTCCATGAAAACAACATCATTCATCGAGACATTAAGCCAAGTAATATATTAGTAAGCGGCTCTACTAAAAATTTAACAATAAAAATATCAGACTTTGGTGATATGACCACAATAAAAAATACAATCACATCCAATTTTAACAACAATTTAAAAGGATTAACATTTTGCTAAGTTGCACCAGAACTTTCAGACCAAAATCCAAAACTTTTAGTGTATACTAATATTTACGCATTATCGAGTTTTAAATTCTTTCAAATTTATGTTCACCATGGCAAAAATCATCTTATTTTCAACGACGTTTTTCTTCTCCAGGCACTCAAAAACAACGGAAACCCTGATTCTGATTTACTCAGTGTTCTGTACAAAGACAATGACAAAGAAATAAAAATAATAACAAAAGCAATACAGTTTGCCTGGAAATCATCGCCAGAGGAAAGAATATCCATGAAAAATGTAAATGTTTATTTTTAATTTGTTACTGTTAAATATTTTACCTGTTAAGAATCCCATATGCTTTCTAAAAACATCGTTTCCTACCAGAGTTAGCGATTCCACGGCTTAACAAATAACATTTGATGTTTGACATAAAACACATAATTTTTATAAACTTTGCTCTCTTATATCTTTTTGCATGGATAAGCAAGCGCCTTGAGGTTTTTTGCATCATTTGGTGTTATTCAACCTCTTTCCAACCATATATAGAAAGTACTAAGCTTTGAATGGCTTTGATTATATATTATCCATATCTTGAGACCACTTTTCATAAATAATTTGCCGCGGAAACGTTTTTTTAAAACGAAGCTTTTGAAGGTAAAGATTCCTTAAAACTTAAACACATCTAGTTTTTATGAAACTTTCCATATTTATTAGGGATGCGCCGAACCCGGTTTTTGGCCGAACACCGAGTCCGAACGTTTGGCTATGAAATTTTACCGAACACCGAACGGTTCGGCAACCGAACCTTTACTATTTTTGAAACAAAAAAATTTTGAAAATTGCGTTATTAAACATTTAACATTTTATTGTGTTATTAAAAATTTGTGAAAACATTCGTAAGGGTTTATTAATTTTGTTTAAAAAATTATAAAGTAACTTTGAAAAGTTAATTTATTATTGGATGATTGCTTGCGGTGTAAAGGAAGCAAATGTTAACATTTTTATTTGTAGTGTAAATAAAGAGGTTAACGATTTTTTTTAGAAAAAAAGTACTTAATACAATTAATAAAGTTAGGTAATATAAATAAATGTATAACCTATAACGTATTGGACAAAGTAACATAATATCTAACATGTTGGTTTTATTTTAAGATATATTTACAGTTTAAATCTAAAATGCTTTATTTTCGGTTGAACTTCTTTTTTATAATTTAGAAAAATATTTTAATCTTGTATTAGTATAAAACAATGACTTCTGAAAAAACGTCTTCTAAAAGTACTGTGTGGAAATACTTTGAAGTTTCTAAGAAAGACATTCGTTTTTTTATCTGCCTACTATGCAAAGCAATATTCACTAGAGGTGGGAATTGTCCAAAGACATTTACCACTAGTGTAATTAGGCGCCTTTAAAAAAAAGCACCTTGTGGAGTATATATTCGCTGAAAAAGAGTCTGATAGAAAAAAAACTATTGAAACATTGAGTGTTTCTACATCAAGTGATTCGGAAATAAAAAAAACAGTTAACATTAGTAGAGAGTATTAATAAAAAAAGGTTGTGGAATATTAATGACAATAGAGCAATCAAGATTCACATTGGCATTGGATAAATGATGGCAATGGATATTCAACCATACACATAATTGAAGAGATATGCCCTAATTACCAAATACCAAGTAAAAGTTACTTTAGTGAAAATATTGTTCCACAAATATATGGTAATCTGTTTAATTCAATCAAAAGGAATATATATACTGCCAGTTATATCTCCCTTACAACTGATATTTGGACAGCAAATAGTTTAAATGTTGCCTTCATAAGCATAAAAGCACACTGACTCAATAATGAATTTTCTCTACAGAGAGCAGTACTCAGAGTTATGCATTTTCCAGAAAGTCACATAGGAAAAAATATAAGTGAGCATTTACATAAAGGTTTGATAAGTTTTAAAATTTCAAACTCTAAGGTTCACATTGTTTTACGAGATAATGCTGCCAATATGGTAGCTGGCGCTAGAGACAGTGGTTTTAAGTCAATTACATGTTTTATACATACAATACAGTTATGTACACATGACTCAATGTTATCGCAATAATCTGTGAAAGAAATTTTAGTTTGTTGCAGACGACTGGCAACACATTTTCACCATTCACCAACAGCAGCAAAATTAGAAGCAATTCAGGAACAACTTGGTACAAATAAGCATAGGTTAATACAAGATGTTACTACAAGAAGGAATAGTTCCTACAATAGGATTGAAAGGATGCTTGATCAAAGAGTTTCTTTGGCAACTTATACAGCTAATCATGCTACCCAATCAACATTAAATTCATTCCAATTGGGCTTATTAGATAAAGTTTTTCATATTTTAGAATAATTTAAAAATTTAACTGTTTAATCTCAGCAAACGTGAGGCATTTTTATCAGATGTTATTCCTTCGATTATGGCTCTTAAAGTATTTTTTAATCAAGCATTAGTTTGTGAATGCTTTTTTAAGTATAAATGCTTTAGTTGAACAATTAAAAGAGTCAGAAGACTGAGTACATTTTTACATGATAAGTATTTATGTCTTTCCACTTTTTGTGACCCTAGATATAGATTAATGTATCGAAAGGAAGATGAGAATGTAATAAAAAAATTGGCTAAATGAGCAGATGCAAGAAATGCAGCAACATAATTTAGAACTTGAATCCTCTGATTCTGAATGTGAAGAACCCACATTAAGTGACACAAATGGAGTGTTTGTGAAACCAGTGTATCAAAAATTTAATGAATGTTTTAGGCTAGTTTTCAAACTGACGACTAAAAATAAATGTGACTCCAATTTTTCAATTACTAAAGATAGCAAAAAGTTTAAAACATCACACTCTAATGTGCAATTGATTAACATGGAGATTGAAGAGTATTTAAAACTCCCTCTTGTTATGGAAAAAGAAAGTCCTTTTTTTATGGAGGAAAAATTGTGCAAACTCTTTAAAAAATTTAAAGAAAGTAGCCACAAGGTTTCTTTCAGCGCCACTTTCTTTTGTTTAAAGTGAATGACTTTTTAGTACAGGTGGCAAAATTTATGAACCAAGTAGAAACAGACTATCATCAGAAAGTGATGAAAAATTAATGTTTATACATTATAACTTGAGGGCAACGAGTTATAATTGATTTTCATGTTTTTGACATTTTATTTTTCTAAAATTATTTATTTTTGATTGTTATTACTATTATTTGTGATTGTTATAACATAATACAGTTATACACAATAATAACAAAATACTTAATTGGAGCGTTTTTATGGAACTCGATAATAATGTTCATCCCTAAGTTTGTTTCTCTCAAATATTTTTTATCAGTGAAATCAGTTGAGTAGCAAGCTTGTAAAATTTAACACTTAACAACGTTTAACAAACTTAAGTTCAATAAAATATCTTTTTCGTTTAAATTCCTATTTGTTATTTTAAGATATAATAGTGATTACAAATAGTGATTTTATAATACTGGATTTTTGTGATGAACTAAAATAATACTCAATTGATGCAGGGGGTATTTATTTTATAATTATTTTAGTCGAGTAATAGTTTTGGTAAATCTGTTATTCCATTTGGTCAGATTAAACTTATTCTGTATTGAAAATACATAATAAAAATTAAACCAAGACTGTATTGAAATACATTTATAAAATAATATGTCCTTCTATGTTCAATTGGTACGCTTTTATTTAATAAAAACTTTATCCATTTTAACCTTTGCTATGGTACGAGTTAAATTTTATTTATATTTAGATAAATGTATGATGAATTCCAAATTTGAATTATTGGCCGAACATTTGCTAAGGTTCGGCCGAACCGAAAGTTCGGCAAAACAACCGAACCGAACGTTCGGCGCATCTCTAATATTTGTTAAGAAAAGGACAAGGAATCTAATGGAGTCTGGACATTTCTTAACATTTATATAAAAAATTTTAGTTCTCAGCTTTTAAAAACTTCAAGGTTGATTTAAATAGAAAAATAAGTGTTTTTGAAAATCGTTAAGGTGGAAATTGCAAATTTAGCCTTTCCTCTATTTAAAACAAGTATTTAACTAAGTTTACCTAAAGAATTGGTAGGAATTTACATATGTAAATGGTAGGATTTACATATATAAATTATGTGCATATATATGCTTTTCTTCGCGTATTTAATGTCGTTATCTGTTTTGATTTTTGCGTTTGTTTTGGTTAAATTATGAAAATTAATTTGAAAGTGAAAGTATAATTCTTAAAATTTTAATCAAATGAAAATAAATCTTTTACTTTTTTCCAGGTAAAAGGTCTGCATTCTTCAAGAAAGTTAAAATCTTGATTCTTACTATTTTTTATTTAAACTGTTTTTTTAAAACCGAAAACTTAAAAATAATATTTAACAGAAGCTAACGAAAATGGAATTGTGTAAGAAATTCTTTATTTCTTTTTGCATTTATTTGCCTTTTTTTGTTTGTTGGTTAAATACTATGAACTCTAGTAATAATTATTTTAATTTCCTTTTTTTAGATGTTGACATTAACAATAGTCTCAACCAAATTGTAGCTCCATCTATAAGTCAAGAAAGTAAGTCAAAATAATAAATTAGGAATATTGTAGCACAAATTTTTTTCATTTAAGTAATTCTATTAATTGAAACCAAAGTGTAATGGTCCACCCCTTATTTTTCTTTATGTCACTTAAAAAGTTTGCTTTTAATTTTAGCATCCGCCACTGTTTTGGATTATCTAAATATTAATGGAGGCATGTAACCCTCAAAAATCCAGATTTGGTTTTAACCAATTGCCAATTTGTAAAGAATAAGATAAATTTAACTTGACATTGCCGCATCTTTCGATATTTTTTATATTCTTGTTTAAATATCCTATATCTAGAGTTATGCTGATCAAGTGCCTACAATAGTCAAAAGATTTAATTGCAAAATTAAATGCGCCAAAAATTTTGATTTAACAAAGTATTTTTTAAGCTCTTTTCTTTATCTTTTATTGGTGCTTTTCCAGATGTTGTTGGTTTTTCACCTTCTGATGCTTGTTCTACCCCTACTTCTATCCACAATAGTGAAATTGTTCCAAATCAAATTACTGTTTTTGTATCTTCTGATTTAAACTTGCAAATTGCTAATGGTGATTTTTCGTGTTTTGTTACCCCAAATTCTAGTGTATACACCCCTTTAGGAAATGGTTCTGAAAATTTTCTTCTTGAAACGCAAGTTAATGATGAGAATCTCCAAGTTTCCAATTTGGATAAAAATGCTACCTATATTGACTGGTGATATGACCTATCAAATAAAAAAATACAAACGGAGAATTTATCACGTTAAATTACAAAATAGGCAAATTAGTAGAAGATGTAATAAATATAAAAGAAAATATCAAGCAATCTTGTCAAAATATTATGTCAGAAATGTCAACTAAAGAGAAGTTAGAAAGGATTGTAGGATTAACCAACTTTTGCAAAAAAATTTTGGATTGGAAAAAAAAATTGATTTGGCTAGAAAGCGTTCACAATCAGATCGACAAAGGGCATGGTATTTAAAGAAAAAAATTCAAAACACTGTTTTAAAAAAATCTGATGAAATGAATGATTCGAATAAACGAGGTGAAGGAAAAAGTTAACTTTTTTGAAAAAAATTTAATTGATGTTTTTGAAGGAGGTAGATATAATGATGAAATTCACTCTGTATATTATGACCTTTTAAGTAAAAATGCTTCTGTTGATAATGTTGGATCTGTTATCAGAACTGCACTACAAAAAATGGGTGGAATTTCATGTGGCACACTTCCAAAAAATCTTTGACTCCTGAATTTTTTAGTGGAATGAACCTTTTATCAAAAACTCAGGTTAGACAAGCTATGTTGAATAGTACACACAATATCCTTCATACAGATGGCACAAAGTATAATTTTAGAGAGGTTGGTAGTTTTCAAGTCACAACATTATCTGGAAGCTACACGTTTGGGATAGAAGATATGTTTTCAGTCGAGGCACAATCTTATTTTGGAGAGCAAAAATATTTTCTCACTTATATATCTCAAATATTTTCTCCTGAAAATGAAAACTATGAGGATGATCTTCAGAAGTTTATTTTTTTGATCAAATCTTTGATGAAAGATTGCACTATAGTTAATTCAAGTTTTTTTAGCTAATTTAAACATTGCAGAGAAGCAATTTTGCCTTTTGTTTATGAAAAGTATGATCGGCTTCCTTTAAATGAAAAATTAAAAACTTCTTAAATGCATCATGTTTTTCGTGGCTAACATGTTATCCATAATTTAGGAATATACGCAGAAAAAGCAATCATAGAATGGGAAAAAGCGGTTGAGCAGGAAGGTAGTATTCATGGTGGTTTTAAAAATTCTTAAAACTCACGTACCTTTGATATTTTGTATGAACTTTCAAAACTTACAAGCTATAGACATGGTGATCGACAAAACGGGAAATCTGATGAATGGAGGGTATTTTTGCGTAAAAAGTTTTCAAAAATTTTATGGTTTCATTTCTGCATCATTGATTTAACATAATATTTTTACTTGGTGGAGCAACGTAACGGAAAGGATGGTGGTTTAATTTTGTGTAAAGAGGATCTGGAGCAAATCTTAAATACCGAAAATGAAATTGTAGTGAAGTTACAAAGACAAATTAAATTTCGAAATAAAGTACTACAGCAAAAATTTCCAAAAAAGTTGTTACAGTTAGGAGAAAAGGTAAAAGATAAAAATTACAAAAAATTTGGTATAGAGGCATTAAAAACAAGCCTGCTATTAATTTTTAAGTTTCTAAAAGATGCTCCAGAACAGCGAGCAAATACAATAAAATGTTCAGTAATCAGACAGAATTATGAAAGACAAGAAATGCTGTTAACATTAAATCAAAAGGTCTGATTAGAGGGTGACGCTAGATTATTAATGGAAACTAGAAAAAAAAAAACAGGCACATTTAAGGGAGGGGTTCCAAAGTTTTTAGGAAAACGAACTAAACATAAATGGTAGATGAAGGTGGCAAGGATGTATGGTATTCAGGGCTCGTAGTAAGTGTTTTAGATGACAATGAACTTGATGAGGAATGCGAGTTTGAGATACTATATGATGAATTTGAGGATAAATACGATACTGAGTTAGTCAAAGAGTGGAGGATGAAAAGTGCTGTGATAGAGGGAAAGGCTGACTGTTATGTGGTGGGCGAAGTTCGAAAAAAACAAAACTTTTGTTAATATTGTTTTTGTTAATATTGTTTTTGATGTCAATTCAACTTCAATTTATTGCATATATATTACATAATATTACATAATCTGTTTGGTCATCTGGTGCAGTGCTTGTGCACTGATAATTCTCTATATGTATATTTGATTTCTGTTGGACCTCTGCAGCCATTGCAACATACTAGTAAGTCATGCTTTCTATTTTTGCGCTGATGTACCTGTCAATATATGTATCGTTGTGTTTAGGTATTTGTAAGTCATTATATTTATGCTTTTGTAGGTGCACCCACACGTCATAATAAGAATACCTGTCTTCTGTTCACCTCTGCATCGGTGTTGATCTACCGATAAGTAATTATTTGTATGATTGTGTTTACGCATCTGTAAGTCACTATATGTATGTTTGTGTTTATGTACCAGTTAGTCATTATGTGTATGTTTGTGTTCTGTTGGACCTCTGGAACGGTGTTGACGCACCCATAAGTCACTTTATGTATGTTAGTGTTTATGTATTAGTTAGCCATTATGTGTATTTTTGTGTTCTTTTAGACCTCTGAAGCAGTGTTGACGCACTCGTAAGTCACTATATGTATGCTTATGTTTATGTACCTGTCAGTCATTATGTGTATTTTTGTGTTCCATTGAACCTCTGGAGCGTTATTTAGGTACAGGTAAGTCCTGTGAATTGTTGTATTGATGTACCTGTGAGCCATTATATATACACTTGTCTTCTGCTGGAACTGTGACCGGAATTTTATGTTATAAACTGGTCATTATATGTAAATTTCTGTTTATGTACCTGTAAGTCATTATTTATATGTATTATATATATTCTATAAAAAAAAGTTTTTAGACCGTGAAGGAACATATACAGTAAAAAGATGCTGAATGATTAGTCACACAAATAAGAATTTTGGAGCACTTAGGGACAGTCACAGAAAAAGGACGAGATTTATTTGAATGATAAATAATACGAGAAGTAATACGCTAGCTCTATAGCGTACTACTTAGGCTAGCTCCTTTAAGGAGGTAGCGTAAGTAATACGCTAGCTCCTTAAAATAGCACCCTTTACCAGGTCTATAAGCATGAAGTGAGCGTCGAGTTACAAATGTATCGATAGAGAACATTTGTTGTGAACGGGCCTTAATTTTTTTTTTTATTTTGTTGCTATGACATCTGTCAAACATATTTAGTAAACATCAAGTCATTGTATAAACAACATCATATTTTTTAATCGTGTTAAAAATGTCGAATTTTGTACCAGAAAATGATGATTTGCGGAAAGCACTAATTTTTGGTTTCCATTTGAAGAAAAGTGCTGCAGAATCGCATCGAGTACTTGTCGAAGCTTATGGTGATCATGCTCTATCGGAAGCAACATGCAAAAGATGGTTTCAACGGTTCTGAGATAATGATTTTGATGTGCGAAATGAAGAACGAAGAAGACCACCAAAAAAGTTTGAAGACACAGAATCGCAAGCAATACTGGATGAAAATGGTATTTTTAGTCAAAAAAAAATGGCAGAAATGTTAAATGTTTTACAACCAGCAATTTCTGACCGTTTAAAAGCTATGGGATAGATCCAAAAGTGCGGGAAATGGGTGCCACATGAATTGAATGACAGGCAGATGGAAAAGCAAAAAACCACATGTGAAATGTTGCTGTTACGACACGAAAGGAAGTCAGCATTGCATCAAATTGTAACTGGTGATGAAAAATGGACTTATTTTAAGAATCCCAAACGCAAAAGGTCATGGGTAAATCCAGGAGAAGCATCAACATCGACTGCAAAGCCTGACCGGCTCGGAAAAAAGACAATGCTCTGTGTTTTGTGGGACCAGATGGGAGTGGTGTATCATGAACTTCTAAAACCTGGCGATACTGATGATACGCAACGCTACCGACAACAAATATTCAATTTGAACCATACATTGATCGAAAAACGACCAGAATGGGCACGGAAAGGTAATTTTGTTGCATGATAATGCTCCGAGTTATAAAGCAAAAGCGGTCAAGGAAACGATAACATCACTTGGCTGGGAAGAGTTACCTCACACGCCGTATTCACCAGACTTTGCTCCTCCCGACTATCATTTGCTTTCATCGATCGGACACGCATTGAATGAGCAATACTTCAATTCCTACGAAGAAGTCGAAAAATGGGTCTCCGAATGGTTTGCCTCAAAAAACAATCAGTATTATTGGCGTGGTATCCACTAATTGCCAGAAAGGTAATCAAAATGTGTAGAAAGCAATGGCAAATGCTTTGAATAAAATATTTTGTACTTTTCTATTAGAAAATAGTGCTTTATTTAAAAAAAAAAACGCTCATTTCATACTTATAGATCTGGTATAGTATTTGAAGAAAAGAGTAAGAGAAGCAACACTACGACAACGTGACAATGCTTGGCTACAGAGGCAGGTCTTGTTATTCTATAATTATTTTTATTCCTTATTTTTATTAATAAACTTGTGTCACACTCTAATCTGAGGTTTTGTTAACAACATGTTAACGGACATGTTAAAGACATGTTAACAACATTTCTCTTTTATTTAAATTTTTTTTTTTTTTTTGAAATTTATTTGTCTTTGCAACTTTATTACAATTTCAATTGCATTAAAAGGATGAGACTTAATAGAATGGCGAGTAACACAAAAATAAATTTTAGTATATGGTACAAGAGACGCTAGCTCTTTAGAGCAGTGCCCATTATAATATTTATAGAAAAGAGAAAGAGAAGCAACATTACAGAAATAAAAAACAAAATTCGGAGTAAGAAAGTGGAAAGCACGATAAAGAGATGCAATTTACCAGATGCTAATTTAGCAGTCAATTTCATATATGATTTCCAAGAAAGATTGGAAGTAAGAGTTAATGCTAGAAGATAAAAGGTAGATGACTCATGGAGTACTATACTGTTCATAAATATAGAAAGATCAAGATTATGGTGATAACAATTAGCTGAAAAAAATTAAGTTTTCTTTGAGTTAAAGTTTACCAGCCACTGTGAGCCCCATGCTGTAGCAGAAGTGAGATCCTTTTCAAGCTCAAATGCCCCAACAAAGCAATCAGAGAGTGTTGGCTTCTTATCAAGACAAGAATAAATGGTAGTATCAGCTGTAGAACGAGAAGATCGAAATTCATAGTGATGATCAAAAAGTAAGTTATTAGATTCAAAAGGAGAGGTTAAGTGTTTGTTAATTAAAGACTCAAAAACCTTGCTTATAATTAGATGATTAGATATATCTACCTTCTTCAAAAACGTCAATTACAGGTTAAAAATTAAAAAAATTTTATTTGATAGGCCAAATCACCAGATAATATAGGTAGTTTTTTATCCAAATTGGAAACTGGTAGATTCTCTTCATTAAATTGCATTTTAATAAAAAAGTTTTAAGTACAATTTCCTAAAGGGATCTATACAAAAGAAGTTGGGGTAACAAAGCATGTAAAGTCATCATTAGCGATTTCCAAGTTTAAATCAGAAGGTACGAAAACAGTAATTTGATATGGAATAATTTCGCTATTGTGGATAGAAGTAGGAGTAGAGCAAGCATCAGAAGGTAACAAACCGATAACATTAGAAAAAGCATTATTAAAAAAGAAAATAGAGCTTAAAAAATCTTTTGTTAATTCATGCGACATTTTTTTTTTAAACACCTTTATTTTAACAAGGCGACCACTTTTAAAGTTGGAAGTTACTGGAAGAGCCAAGATGAAGTTTATATAGCTAGAAAATAATTAACACACTATTGCAAAAAGATGGGTAAGTCCATCATGCCAGACTTTATTGAAAGCCTTTGATATCCAGAGCAGAAGAATTTGCCTAACCACCTCTATCTAATGCTATGTAGTACCGTTCTGTAACAACAGTTAGCAAGTCATTTCTAAAACAAGATGATTGAAATACATATGCAAATAGAGCCACTTATTTATTTTTCGAAACCAAGTATATAAGAGAAAACCATCAGTCTGTAAAATAGTGGATACTGGTTAATCTCGTCAGATGAATAAAAATGCGATCATAACGAAAAATTTCGAGTCAAATTTAATAACGGTTTAAAAATATCAAATATGTTCAAAGTCGGTATGTCCAGTTCTACCAAAGCCCCAATTGGATAATTTGATGAGCGTATCTACCAGAACTAATTCAAGTTCTTTTGACAATCTCGTGTTTGTAAAACGTAAAGACGACTTTTAATACAAAATGTTCATTATGTTACAAAATTTTTAATTTAAAAAGTTAAAAACATAATAATTTTTTACTATAGCTTATATGTAATAAATATAATTGTCGCTTATATATTAAAAAAAATAAAAATTGTTCCCTCAGAACTACAAAATATACACTGTCGTCTTATCATCACATCTAGTGTTATATATATATATATATATATAAATATATATATATATATATATATATATATATATATATATATATATTGTCAAGAAAATGTTTTTAAATGAATATGTCAGGTTTCAAGAATTGTATTAAAAGATTCTCAGTGCTTTGCAACAATAACAATGGGAAGCATTGTTATCTACGAATTACTACAGATGTAAATAAGCGCTATATCTTACTGTTAGCTTACGAGCACTAGTCCATTATGGATACTTTTGATTCAGATAAATGCATTCTTATGGGGATTAAATAGAAATATAGATCATGACGCATGTCTTTTTGAAAAAATTACAGTAACTGATAACCATAATAACAATTTAACAACAATTGTTTTATAAGCCAAAATGCTTAATGAGATAAACTCTAATTAAGCTAAACTATTTAAGAATAATGTAATTGATCAAAATTGTAGGGGAGAGTATGCACCCATGATCCTAAAAATCTTAGAGGCCAATTTACTGAATATATGTTTTCATTTCAATCTCTAAAGTAACAGTACATAATAGCAAATTTTATACCTTATTATAATTCAATATTCATTTTTTTACCAGAATATTTTAAGTAAATTTAAAATTATAAAAAACTAAGAACGCTCAAATGGAATCATGGGTGCATACCAGAATGCTCCCATAATCCTACCTATATGCACCCTTGATCCTATGTGTGTATACTTGTTCCGAGATCAAATTTATACCATAAATGTGTAAGAATTATTTTTAAATCGTCAAAACTATGTCCATAATAAATACCAATAAAGTTATTATTAATTTTTTCTGCAAATTTATCTTTCTTAAAAGAAGAAAAAATCAATGAAAAAAATTTTATTTTTTACTGAGACTCAACGTTTTTTTTTCATTACGTTCAAGATCAAGTTTTCTATTCCTTGTCATGAAGATCTTATTTTGCGTTTCATGTTTTTTCTTTTTTGACTGAGACTTTTTTTTCATTTCCTGAAGCCTATTTAGTTTATTTCGAACAGGGGTGTCTGTAAGTATTCGGGTACGCTGACGCTTACGTCCTTTAATGGACTTCCTTGATCCAACTTTCGGAAATGGCCTAATTTTTTCTAGAATTGCTTGATGAGAGATATTAATAGAAACACTGGATAGTTGACTTACAGAGTCAGATATAGGCTGAATTGGCAATACACTACAAGCTGAACCTGATGACAGACTTGACATCAATGATTGATTAAAAGCTGGGGCATGAACAATAGCAGAAACTGGATCAACAACACCTGGAAATGGCTTAGCAGTAATAGGTTGTGGACGGTCTGTTACATATGAAGCCAAAAACTCATTATTATAAAATATGTTAGGATTAAAAGGTTCAATTCCTGCCACAGCAAATCCTGCAGAAATGTTGGGCAAAGTAAAAGCTTGTGCATAAGTATTCGTTACAACTGCAGCTGTATCATATATGGTCATCGGTCTTAGATTAGATACAACCCAATCATCACAGGCTGTGTTGTAATAACATTTCAAAGGTCCATAAACTGACCGATCTAATGGTTGCAGCTTGTGACTATAATGTGGTGGAAAGGACACCAAAGTTATGGCATTTTTTTTTAGCTAAATCTAAACACACAATTGAAACATGGCTCTCATGGTTGTCAAGAAGTAAAATCACTGGATTAGCTGGTGAACATTTCGCATTTTGAATAAAATGTTTGAACCACTCGAAAAACGTTGAAACGTTCCATCCACCCAGATGGGTTTGCAACCCTAACGCATCCAGGTGGAACACCGTTTATCTTAATTCCTTTGAATAAAACTCTTGGAAAAATAAAAAATGATGGGATTGAGTTTCCTATTGCATTAACTGCACAACAAACTGTTACCAATGTCCTTCTTTTTGCTGAAGTTATCCTTCAAACTTGTTTATCTCCTTTTTCAGCAATTACTTTAACTGGTTTTTGAACAGTTGTAAGACCTGTCTCATCAACATTATATATGTTTTGTGGCTGAAATTTGTGTCGAAGACGAACATCTTTTAGATTGGTGAAAAATTCTCCGACTGTATAACGATTAAAAGCAGTTGCTCGTGCCATACTAGTAG